>NC_056751.1:641477060-641609560 GCF_019279795.1 Protopterus annectens | reverse complement strand
GTAATGCATTGAGTAATGCCCCTTGATGAAGCAGTTACACACTTCAATTACACCTTCCTAAACATACTAAAGGATTTAGCACCAGTTAGGACAAGAAGGGTAAAATATAACCCACCACCATGTCTGACAAATTTACCAAATGGCTCATGCTGCAAAGAGATAAAGAGAGAATGGTATCAAAATCAAACACAACATGCCTACCAAAGTTTTTGATATCTCAGATACCGTATCAATATCCTTGCTGAATCTGTCAAGAAATCAGACTACAGCAATCAGCAAAAAAAAAAAAAAAAAAAAAAAAAACAACCCAAGCATTTTTGGTCCCCTTTAAATAAACTATTACACCCTGGCCATACCACTAACCACACACCCTGTCTTTCTACTTCCAACAGCAAAGAGTCCATTGACACTCAGTTCAGCACTCATTATATCCAGTCAGTTTTACCATTAATCAATGGCCATCTCATTTCACCACTCCAACTTCCATCTCTTCTTGAAAAGAAGGCCGATAGCCTTCACAATGAATTGTTCAAAATAGGTGCAGAAGAACTAGCCTTTCCTGTCTTCATCTCTTGAAAGGAAGGCACTATCCTTTAGTTTTCAGCCATCCCAACATCATCCATAAAAAATTACTACCAAATTAAAAGCAACAACCTCAGCTGCCAATAGCCTTCACACTGAATTCTTCAAAACAGATGTGGAAGCACTAGCCTTTCCTGTATCCAGTCTAATCAACTGGTCAATAAGCGAAAACTATGCCCCATCCATCTGGAAAAAATCCATTGTTATACCCCTTTTCAAAGGAGATACTTCAACAGAGTTAACAAACTATACACCTATTACTGTGCTATCACCCCTCTCTAAAATCCTTGAGAAATGTATTCACTTACAGCTTATGAAACATATAACCAAACACAACCTCCTCTCTATGTATATATATATATATATATATATATATATATATACCATGCAGGAGCTGCTTGAGATGAGGCAGCGGGCCACTGTTATGATTTCTGTGTTTGGGTATGGATGTATGCATTGGGGATGCACATTAGATGTCTGCTGGGTCATGGCCTCAACAGATATTGCAGCACTGAAGTGAGTTTATACGGACCACTCCAGGGCACTCACAGGAGATGCGTATGCATTTCATGCGTGGCCCCATCCATATGAGTGTCATCTCCTGAAAGAATCATAAGCACCTTTCCAGTCCATGCATAGAGGAAGGTGTGCTGTCTGAATGTGAGCGATGTTGCATTATGGGAATTACTGCGGAAAGAGCTCAATGTCCTTGTGAATATCCACAACTGACTCTACTCACCTACATACTGAATGGTTGGGTGGAAGTAGTAGAAACGTGTGTGTGTGTGTGTGTGTGTGTGTGTGTGTGTGTGTGTGTGTGTGTGTGTGTGTGTGTGTGAGAGAGAGAGAGACCTAGGCATCTTCCTTCCATGATGGCAATCAACACTGGAGGCAAGGGGTGGAGCAGCCATGAGAAGTGTGTCTGACATGCATACTGTGTGCACAGTGAGACGTGCTGTGCCCGCTGCCTTTGGAACATATTGATCAGGTAACAAATTTGGGACATACAGACCCTCAGATCATCTCACACACCCTATAAATCAGGTACCATCTCATCAAAGACTAAGGTCCTGTCTCTCTGTGATGGCCCTGCACATTTGCTAGCATGGGGGGGGGGTACCCATGGTGTCTATGGCTATCAGCCTGCTGACTGCCCCTGTCTTCCCTGTGCTTCATGGTGCTGGTGGCAACCAAGGAGGACTGCGAAGCAGGTGATGACATCTTTTCCCAACCATACCTGTTTGAGACTCCCTGGCTTCAGTATCTTCCTGTGTCTCTGGGAGAGTCTCCACAGATGACAACTGACTGAGGTGGGGAACTGGATTCCATATTTCATGTATCCATCAGAGAACCCTCCCCAACCATGACAAATTTGACTCCCGTCATTGTCAGAGTCTGAGTTGTCTCTGACATCAGACAGTGGTATATTCATGGTAAATAAACCTGATAAAATGTTACTTGTGAACACACCAAATTCAAATACCCACAATAAGTAAAACCCATCATCATTACTTTAGTCTTAGTGAATGAATGCTAACTACTGTGCATAGTCGTAGAACATAATAAGATAGACCTTACCTTGTACTGGTGGTCTTCTGGTTTGAAGCCCTGATCTTCCTACATACAAATGGATGTAGTCATCTGCAGTATGCTACAGATTTACACAGTATTTAGTAACTTAATATATGACAGGTTCACTCCTAGGGTATCTCCATTGGAGAATCTTGGAGACCCGTGCAGATCTGCTCCAATGCCTAGGACTCCCTTATGGCCTATGGGTGGCACAGACCCCAATACAGACAAGCAAAGCATCTCTACTAATGATGATTTATCTGAAGAACTACCTCTGCACTTCCTAAAATCCTGTGCAAGGCAGGCAGCATGCTCCGTAGCAACATGTATTATATCAGTGGTCCATCATCTGACTTAATTGCTGTCTCTGTTGTGGTCACTAACAGCATTTATATTTTTGATTGGGTTTCTTTCATTTGATTGACAGCACATTCACTGACTGCTGTCCAATCAAATGAAAAGAAACAAAACACATTGACTGCTGTCCAATCAAATGAAAAGAAACAAAACAACTTTGGTCTGCAGTGGAGTTTTCTTTTTTTCTCCATTGTTATGGGATCTCAGAGTAGGTATATTTAACACTGGGAATGTAGGATGTGTCCGTCCTAAATGGGGGTTGCATAAGGGATTGCTCCCCTGTAAAAAAATATACCTCCCAAGTTCAGCAAAATCTTTTTTACTCCATTTCTGTTGATTGCTCATCACTCGATGGAATTGCTGTTGATTCGTCAACATGTATCCTTTTGATCACATTCCAATAGGCAGAGTCACAACAGAGCTGGCCAAATTTATCATTGGTGATCTTTTGCTGACCATGGAGTTATAGGGCCTACATTAAGTTCTTATTCTCTGCATGGGAGAACTTGCATTTTTATGGCTTGCTTTTATCAGGCATTATGCTGCGTGAGGAAAAACATAACTTATGTGAGGATATGCACATCAGCACATTACACAGTTGCACCCTAACACATTAAACTGGCCTATCTGATGCTGATAGTTGCCCATAATGGATATATGTGGTCTGTACCACCAGCACCTACATATGCATAGACACTATTCATACACCTTTGGTACTTTGTGCACAGGTGAGAAGGTAATGAGTAAACATAGCATGCCCAGCATACAGTTGACATTACATAACTGTACTGTATCAATTCTGTGACAATTGGCAGTAACTGACCTTGCATATGGCATGTCTTGGGTTATATGCATAGTTCTTTAGTCTGACTATACATATGGAGAGAACAATGGATGTTGAATGGGACACAAGTCATATAAGGTAGACTGTCTGCAGGCACAAAGCAAGTACCTCCCCACCAACAGAAAAATGAGCAATGCCACATGCCCCACTTCTTTGAGACAGTTACCAAGGCTATAGACGAGGGAAAGGTGGTCCACACAGCCAACTTAGACCTTGCAAAGGCCTTTGACACCATTCCCCATTCTGGAATTATAGACAAGCTTACCAGCCTGAATATAAACACCTACATCACGAGATGGGTTGCCAACTGGCTCATGGACAGAACCCACATGGTAAGAGTTGTGGGAGCTAGGTCTGACTCTAAACTGGTTACAAGTGGTGTTCCCCAGGGCTCAGTCCTAGGACCCCTCCTGTCCAGCATTTACTTCTCAGAGGTACAGGCAAGCACAGAAGGACTATGGCTGACCAAGTTCACAGACGACTGCAAACTAGGGGCTATAATTGACTCTCCGGCTGACACAGATATCCTCCAAAGGGTCCCACTGAGACAGATGCCTGGTGTCAAAACCATGGCCTCAAGCTAAATGTCAAAAAGTGCATAGTCATCCCCTTTGGAAAAAACAAAGTACCCACAAACTACCACATAAGTGGTAGCCTCCTAAATACGGAAGACATAATAAGGGATCTAGGGACCCAAGTAGATAGAAATCTCTCCTTTGATAATCACATTGCCAAAGTGGTTAGAAAATCCTTCTATCTGACCCACCTAATCACAAAAGGGTTTGCATCCAGATCAAAAGAGGTCATTGTGCCCCTCTATGCATCACTCATCAGACCCATCATAGAGAACAACACCCCATTTGGGATGTACCTTACAAGACACTTGCAACAGCTGGAAAGACCACAGAAGTACCTCACCAAGAGAATCACTGGCCTCAAACAGATGTCCTATGCAACTCAACTGAAGAAACTCCAGATGTACTCGGTTGCATACCACCTACTCTGACATACAAGGCCATGTCCAACCCAGAATTGCTGGACATGCTCCACCTAACGAAAACCATTCCCCCTCAAGCCACATGCTCTAGGGATCTAAACCTCACCACAACAATAAATAGGATGTGCTGGAGGGATAGGTTCCTGTCCCAGAGACTTCCCATGCTCTGGAACAAGATTCCAATTTACATTAGGCAGAGCTCCTCACTAACACTCTTCAAGAGAAACCTTGATGAGTGGATGGGAAACAGAAAGTTTACCCTGGGGAATCACTTCAGTGGCTCTGCTGGACAGAAGCACAGGGAACTAATCTAAGGGGGTAGCGAAAGCCAGCACATTCTGGCTAGGCTTATAAATGCTTTTGGGCAGATAGCCTAGTACCTACCTATGAACCTATGAAATTAGCTGCAGGTCATGGCTAGCAGCAGCACAGATATATATTCTGAGTTTTGTGGTCTACAGGAGTATTGCTGTCCAAAGCAGTGAAAGCATACTGCTTGTGTATGGAGTACATAATAATATATGTTGTGTAGTCCTATCTCACCTTCATTTTTACATATGGGTTCAGAGCCGATCCTCGGCTCTGACTCAGCCAATTTATAAGCTCGAAGACTTTTGGTTGACTCGTGGCTAATCAGGTAGCCCATAGCTCACCAGTACTAACCCCAGATCTCATTTGCTGCGTCGACGGGTTTGGTTGTGATTCTCTTGGCTCTGGCTAAGTGTTAACTTTTTTCTTCCTTACATTGTTTAAAATCTTGTTCAAAGTTATATTAGTGTAGTGCAATTGTTGTTGCATTAGTATTTGCTAGTGTAGGTTACTAATTCTTAGGTAATTAGCTCCTTTGCACCCTTTGGTGCAAGTGTTGGCCTTGGGCCTGTTAATGTGCTTTGTGGTATCCTGTGTACCCGTTTTATACTTATTGTTTGTGCGGATAGCTTGATAACACTAGCATTTTTTTTCCAGTCTACAGTTTTGTAGAGCAGTTTGTTTTTTGGTGGTTACCCGCTGGTGTTGATTCTTATGGTGGAGGAGTTCGTTGTTCGAAACTCCAGTTTGAGCTTCCTCTGTTAATCATTAGCAGATTCAGCATTTTCTGTGTGAAAGGGTTTTCTGTGTGTGTGAATTTTTACTGGTCTGTTTAAGTTAGAAGACCTAGCTGTCTCTTTCATTTCTGGACTAGGCCGTTTTAGTTAGAGGACCTAGTCCTCATGGTTTTTCTTCCTCCTTCAGGGCTAGGCCTAGGTTAGAGGACCTACCTGTATGAAGGTTTTTACAAGTACCTATACATAGCCTCACTATGCAACTTAACTCGCACATTCTGTGCTGGGGACCTTCACTGCTGAAGTGTTCATACACGTGCAGCCTTTGGCCCGAAGTAGCCTCCTTTTGATTGACGTACAATGTTATACTTTACAACTGTAAGTTACAAATGTTATCAGATATAGAACAGTGCCTATCTTTACTAAACAGTTCATGCTTGAGGAAATCATCCCCACTTCTCAGCAAACACTACTTCTGCTATCTGTTGAATTAGCCACCATGTTAGGCATTCAAAAGTGAAGGAATTTATAGGTTCATAGGTTCATAGGTGTGTACAAGGCTAATGGCCCTTGAACCTTTACAAGCCTAGCCCATAGGATTACCCTGGCATTGTGCTACCCGACCTTAGTTCCCAGTGCCTCTGTCAAGTAAAGCCACTGGAATGATCCCTGGGGTAAAATTTCTATTTCCCATCCACTCATCAAGGTTTCTCTTGAAGAGGTTCAGTGAGGTGCTCTGCTTGACATGTATGGGAAGTCTATTCGATAGCATGGGCAGTCTCTGGGTTATGAACCTGTCCCTCCAGCATATTCTGTTGATTGTAGTAATGAGATTGAGGTTTCTGGAGCATGTGGTGGAGAGGGATTGGGATTTCTTTGGCTGTAGCATTTATAACAGAGCTGGGTCAGACGTGGCTTTGTAAGTCAAGCAGAGATTGCCTTTAAGTAGGTGGTATGAGACAGAGAATAGTTGGATTTGTTTTAGTCTATCCATATAGGACAAATGTTTAAGGCCTAGGATCCTCTTTGTGAGGTACTTTTGCAGCCTCTCCAGTTGTTACAGGTGTTTAGTGAGGTACATGACAAATGGAGCATTGTACTCAATGATTGGTCTAATGAGGTAAGAGTAGAGGGAAACAATGACCTCTTTCTTCCTGGATGCAAAGCCCTTAGTAATGAGATGTGCCACATAGAAGTACTTTCTGACCACAGTGGCAATGTGGTGGTCAAAAGAGAGGTTGCTGTCAACCTGTGTTCCCAGATCTCTTATAATGCCTTCTGTGTTCAGTGGACTACCATCAATGTGGTTATTCATGGGAACCAGGTTTTATCCAAAGGGTTTGATGACACATTTTTTTGGCATTGAACTTAAGGCCATGGTGCTGACACTAGTTGTTGGACACATTGAGGCCTTTCTGTAGGATGCCAACATCACTTGGGGAGTTAATTATAGCTCCCAACTTGCAATCGTCTGTGAACTTTGTCAGCCAGAGTCCCTTCGTGTTGGCCTGGACTTCAGAGAAGTAGATACCTAATAGGAGAGGACTCAGGACTGAACCCTGTGTAAATCCACTCATGACTGATCGGCAGGCTGACTTGGAGTCAGCTACTTTCACACTGTAGGTTCTACCTGTAAGCCAGTTTGCAGCCCACCTAGTGATATAGAGTTTGATGCCTAGCTTAGTGAGTTTTTCTATGATTCCTGACTGGGGAATGGTGTCAAAGGCCTTGGCCAGATCAAGGTAGGCTGTATGAACCACCTTGCCTTCATCCACAGCTCTGGTGACTGACTCAAAGAAGTTGCCCAAGCTGAGCAGGCATGATCTACCCTTCACAAAACCAAACTGTGTGGGATCCAGAGTTTGGAGATTCCCTATATCCTTGTTTATTAGGTCCATGATGATGCATTCCATAGCTTTGCATATCAGACTCATCAAGCTAATGGGCCGATAGTTCCCAGGGTCTGAAGTCGCTCCTCCTTGGTGGAGAGGGATGACTGTAGCAGTACGCCATTCAGTAGGGACAAAGCCTGAGGTGAGGCTGTCATCGAACTGGACACACAGGTGAGGTGCCAGTTCACTCTGTAATTCATGTAGAACACAGCCAGGGATATTGTCAGGTCCCATAGAAGCTGTATTCTTGGCCTTGGACAGAGTGGTTTTAACCTGCTCAGAAGTAATACTGGGTAGCTGGCAATCTACAGGTATTGTGACTGGTCCCTTGGGGGGTGGGTAAAGTTGGCACTGAATCTGTCGACCAGTATATTGGCAGTATCTGTTGGCTCAGTATAGGAGGTACCATTGTGCAGTAGCTCAGAGCAAATCTGGGTATTGCCGTGGAGATTCTTAACATAACTATAGAAGGCCTTGTGGTTGTCTTTACTATCTGCTACAATTCTGTTTTCATAGCTAGCTTTAGAGGATTTGATGAAGGATCTCAACTTTTTGTTGAGGCTGATAAGGGAGTTTTTCCAGTCTTGGGATTCACCTTATTCTGTATCAGTTTCCTCCTTCTGTTGTAGGCTTTGTTTATGGCAGGGGATGACCAGATTGGCTTCCTTTTTTGGAGGAGAGCACCTTGGTTCTATTGGGTATGGAGAGATCTATGCATTTGTATATGGGTCTGCATAGTGTACTGGTGTATGATTCGGCAGTCATGAAACTGATCTCCATTTGCATGGGTGCTGTGAAGTTAGCCACCTCTGTTTTTAGGAACCCAAAGTTAGCTTTGGAGAAGTTTTTCATAGTGGTTAACTTTGCACGGGGGGGGGGGGGTTGGTGGGAGGGATGTGGATTTCCAAGGTGATTAGTTTGTAGTCGGATCTAACCAGGGAGGAGATGACTATTAGTGTAGAGCAACGGTCGCTCATGTTAGTAATGATCACGTCAAGGATGTTGCTACCTCTAGTGGGAGTAAGAATGAGCTGGTCCAGGGCATTGGAATTAATGAATTCCAGGCAATGTTTGGCAAGTGAATTGGTACATAGGTAGTTTTCCCAGTTAATGGAGGGGTAGTTGAAGTCACCCAGTATGAGAGTGTTAGGTTGGACCTTAATATTCTCCAGGGTGCTTAGGAATGTAGAGTGCGAGTCTTGGGTCATGGTTGGGGACCTATAGCAGGCAACGACCTGAATCGCTGTCTTACACAATGTTAGCTTCAACTGAAGTATCTCAGATGCGTTATGTTGGGCTACCAGTCTGGAGGTGTACACATCCTTTATGAATATGGAAACACCACAGCCTTTGGAGCTTCGGTCCAAGTTCTGGGGCTGAAAGATGTGGAAGGAGTTATAGCCTGGTAGTGCAGGGGTGCCTTCTGATGCCTTGAACCAGGTGTCTGTTACGGCATAAATGTCGATGTTCTTCATTTTAAGGAGTGCTTCGAGCGAATGCTGGATAGGGCTCATGTTGTAGAAGATCAGAGAATCTGCGTCATTTAAATTAATCTTGATGAAAGAATTTAAACTTGAAGAAATCGGAGTAAAACCTTGGAAAAGTTTTGAAACTGATGGATTTCCATTTAAATAATAAAACATGTTTATGGCCACTT
The DNA here is from genome assembly GCF_019279795.1 of Protopterus annectens. Taxonomy (NCBI): domain Eukaryota; kingdom Metazoa; phylum Chordata; order Ceratodontiformes; family Protopteridae; genus Protopterus; species Protopterus annectens. The sequence goes on along the minus strand of NC_056751.1, from coordinate 641,600,616 downwards.
TAAGGATCATCAACATTCAATGCAGGTCGACTTCTTCCTAGTCAAGAAAGGCCACTGGGGTAGAATCAGTAACTGCAAAGCTATTCCCAGTGAAACAGTCAGCCCACAGTATAAACCACAGGTTGCAACAATCAGTTGCAAGTAGTGATCAGAGACCAGGATGAAGACCTGAAAGCTGATTGTAGACAAAGTTCAAGATTTCAAGGAAATACTTAAGTTTCTAGCACATCATGGAGAAGAGGAAATAGGTGGAGCTGACGAAGTATGGCAGCACCTCAAAACAGCATGTGTGAAGACTATTGAACAGATACGTGACTGAGCCACATATGAAAATAAGGTACATAAAGAAAGCTGGTGGTGGAATACAGAAGTACAGGAAGTGGTTGAAAGAAAAACGATGTAAAGGAGATGTTGCTTCTTTTATCTGCTGTTATGGAAGCATTTGCATTTCTAAACTTCATGCATGTCAATACATAGCTGTACGTGGGATTTAGCATGGCCTAAGAAGTTTGATATTGAACAGAAAATAATTCCAGGTGGCTGAGGCAATGTTTGTGAAGGATTTTTTGTTTTTACTGAGAACAAGCAAATGGGGGTATGAGTAAAGAGGGGATATCCTGATTAGTTGATGTGTATCGCTTTCTTGTACTTTAGTTTTGTTGAAAATAGTGAGCAGTATTTCAGGAATACCAATTTTAGATTAGGGAGCTCAGCAGTTAAGTAGCTCAGGCAGTGACTAGTGGCTAGTTTGCTTTGAATAGTGAAGAGTAGTGCTGCTCCCTTTTACTGCCTTAGATGTGAGTGTGTGCATGTGTGTGCCTTTTGTGGAAGGTTGGGCACCGGGCTGGCAACTCAGCACTATAAAACTCCACTGCCTATCATTCTGTGGACTGTTGTTCTGCTGTGGTGACCCCTAATGAGAAAAGCTGAAAGGAAAAGAAGAATGATGTTCCCTCATACTGGAAAGACAGCGTCACTTGCAGAGTTTCTTTACTGTAACTAGGAGGATTTTCGCGGTCTTGGTTGAGTTCAATATGATTATAAGAACTGTTTATTCAAGCTTGGGTGGTGAGTACATTGATTCCTGTGGCACTCTTGACTTCATAAGTGTGGGGGGTTGTAATGCACTATGAGAGTATTAACTTTGCTAACATTGTTAGACACAACCTGGTTGTGTGTGATAATTGAAATATATGATTTTTGTCAGTTCATACCTTCAAGTATCTTTGAGTGGTGGTCTTTTAGATAATTATTACCTTGAGTACCACAAACCGGAGGTAAATGCAGTGCTCACCGATTACATACTCCCAAGGAAGCTTGTAACAACCACAAAAAAAACTAAGCACTGTAGAGGCAGCAGGTGAATAATCATACAAGTAATGTAGGCATTAAAAACAAACTTTAATACAAAGCCGAACACAAAAACATAAACACTTAACAATATCACAACGTTTTCATCCTACACTTAGGAGTTCTTCAGTAATGAATTACCATATACATGCATTTATATACCAAAGCCAATCATCAGATAATGCCAGTTAATTAATTATGCACCTATAAATTACCTACTCATCAAAAGTTCATCTAAAACATTGTTTAAAATAAATATATATCTTTACACACTTAATAATTACTTCTTACTTTTATATTATGTATCTGCTTTGTCAATAGATAAAAGAATGAAAGCACTTTTTTATAATTGCAAAATCCATAAATATCCAGAAATATATCATTATTAACCTGATTAAAAATAATAAATATTAATTAAGTGGCTTCTTTTTAAAATCATAAAATTTCAACCGAAAACCCTGTATACACACTTAAAATAAAGGAAAAGTGTCCTCTTTTTAAAAAGCTAAACTGTGCTACCCTCTAGTGGCCAATTTTTTAAAAAAAATTCACCCTTTAAAATATTCACCAAACAATTTTCTTAATATCCTTTTAAAAAAATGAAGTAAGCTTGTAACTTAGTAAATAATTTTACAGCTAGAATTCATTTGTATCAATCAAATATATTTGTAAAAATGGATTGTAAATAAAAAACAAACCCATAATTAAATTACATCTTAGAAAGAAAATATAAATAAAAATGAAAAACAGATCAAATCACATTAAATAAATAGGTTAAAATCTAGCAGACCTAAGTTCTAGGGTTGGGGCCAGGGAGACATTGTCATTTAAACCTGTGGCTCTATTTGCTTCCAAAATCAGCTGCCAGTAAACCTCCCTGTATTCAGTTTTAGTCTCCCATGGATCTCCTCTTGGGTTCTTTTGTAATTATGACGTTGAGGTTTTTTTTATTGTTATGCTGGTTTTGGAACATTCCACTAGTTTTTTGTTTTGTGAAATAATATTACCACAGTTTTGGGGCAGTTTTTTTTAGTATATGTTCAGCTGCAGATAACTTTAGAGTCTTGTCAGAGCTATTTCTTCAGCTGATACACAGAGCTAGCTGAAGGGAGTAGGAAGAGATCATCTGTATGCATTTAATTTATGCTAGGAACATAAACAGGGAATGAATTTTTATGTAGTTAAGTAACAGTGGTCTGAGTACAGACACTTGCAGGACATATGTAGTAAAAAAAGGACTTGTGTCAGAGGTAATGCCACTAGAAATTACCCAGAAAGTTATTTGTAATATGTAGTAGCTAAGTAAAGATGTTGCTGTTGGTCTTTCAGCTTTTCCTGGTTAGGGGTCGCCACAGCGGAACTCCTGTCCGCTAATGATTGGCAGTAGATTTTCACGAACGCCGATGGGCCAGCTCAATGTTCAACCTTCAATGAAGGCACGCCCATTTACGCATGTCTTTCGAATGCCCACCCAACAGTGGGGAAGACATGCAGACTCCACACAGAAGGCACTCCCCGCACTCCAACCAAGAATTGAATGGGAGAACCTCTTGCTGTGAGACAACAATGCTACCACTGCACCATCACGGATATTAAGTAAAGATGCTGTGTTTTTTTTTGTGTTTTAAAAGATACTATGTTTTTTTTAATCTCATGTTTTCTTCAACATTCAAGTATGCATATCTAATTTGCAGCCTTACATGGTTACCTTAGATCTATGAGAATAGTCCAAATGATTAATGACCTTTTCTGAAACTGAGTAAAATCTGATTGGTGACTCAATACATGGCTTTGATGGTATGTAATTTTCTCATGCCAAAAGCCACTTTGGGTATCAAAGAGGATTATGCATTTATTTAACAGGTAATACAGTTATTTATTTATAATTTTCTCTTACAGTTTGTTGTATGGATATATGTTGATTATGGAATGGTAGTCAGTTCCTGCAGATATGACTCAAACATAGGTGATCTATGTAAGGACTGTGGGTCTATATTATATTATCGCACGCTTACAAAAGCAAACTATAATTAATCGACCCCATGTAAGTGAAAGCTTACAATGTTGAACCCTCAGAACAGCGATTTTTTTTCCAAGGGAAAAAAAAATCGCTGTCCCAAAACAAACAAAAAAAAAACTTTAAAACATTACATAATGTGGGGGGCTTCACCTCCCACACCCCCCAATGTGGGGGCTGTGCCCCCCACACACACCCTACTGAAATATACCAACTCTGAGATTGCACTACTGTGCTAAAAACGACAAAGAATTTGCTGAAAAGCCACTTCGCTATTTTGTCTTTTCACTCTTTTCGGTTTAATCAAGACGCATTCAACAAACTGCATCTGCGATCTCATAATAGGAATCCAGAACTGTCATATACCCTTAACATAGATATGCATTCATAGGCTGTAAATTGGGAAGATAATTTATAGTCCAGCCATGCAGTTACCATTTCTAGCCACTTCTATCTATAAGGGACTGTGAGGTCATACTAGAATGTATACACAGTTCCCCATCAATTCATTAAGATTGCATTTTAAGAGGGTTAGGGAGCTACTCTACTTGACATGAAGAGGAGAACCTCTTTCTGAGGAGAAGGGCCCTTTGTGAGAGGCATCTAACAGCAGATCCTATTTATATTGCAAGGGAGCTTTAAGTATCCTGAATGGGTATCTGTGGTGCTACTGACTGCAAAAGATTATAGAAGACAGACTCCTTATCCTCTCTGCATCCTTGTTAAATATAAGTTTTTCAAGTAAATGTTTTGGCAAGACATCTGTACCTTTCTAAAGTGGTGACATGTAATATATAAAACTTACCCATACAACATATTAGATCAGTTAACCGTTTTTAATGGGATCTATTCACAGCTAACATAAAATGGCAGTTGATAAGGTGCAGGTAGTGAAGGAGAAGATGGGTTTGGTATACTTGCTTTTACATTGGTATGATGTCAAAGTGAAACTAGTTGCTAAGTTAAACACTAGAACACATTGGGGCCCACCATTTGCAAATATATTATTTGAGAGTGGGAGGTTGGCATAATGGTTGAAGATATTTACCTTACAGACACAAGGTGCAAGGTTTGATTCTCACATGGTGAAATTGGCTAGGCTTAAAATGGCCCACAAAGGCAGTTAGCCTAGTACTAATCTATGACCCTATGAGTCTATGAGCCTATGAGAATTGTAATGTAATGAACTTAGGGAAAGGAGTTAAAGTAGCTTTGGAGTAATGGATTCAGGGTGCCAAAATGCAGATACCAAACTGGGTCTGTGACAGGGTAAGACCAACATTCATTTTAGCTATTCAGTATGATTTTTTTATCCATGAAACTAAAAATCTCACAAAATCACTCAAATTTAAAATGTTACTAATCATCCGCTAAATGCAACAACTGTATAAATCAGCATCTCTCCTTACTCGTGATAGACCAAGAAAATACTTACTATTTCCTCATTCTCTACTTACATTTTTCACAATATTCCTATTACTAATATTATCTTATATATATATAATCTCACATATGCTATCTGGTATTCCATATTTTTCATCTTCAGCAACATCTGATTCATTATTCTTTGTCTTCTGTTACTTATGCCATTTATTGACTGCATTTACTTCACCTGACAATGCACAATATGTGCATTCTAACACAGTGTGCCTTTTCCTCTTCCTACTCCTTGTAATTAATAGTAAAGCAATAACTGGTGCTGGAATCCACACGTCATTCAAGTTTATCCATCATCAGAGAGGTTTACTCACAAGATGATGCCCAAATAGGTAACTTTGCAAGGAGTTGGGGGAAATGAACGATTCATAAATTAAATGATGATTGTGTAACACAACTTTTTTTAAAAATATGTTATTCCTTTTTAAGTAAGTTTATTGTAACACGTTAAATATTCATATTTATAATTTCCTTCTGGAGATCTGTTCTGTTTTTTCTGTAATATTTTATTTTTCCATGCAATTCCTATTGACATATTCCTCCATGTGCACGTTTTGTAGTGTTTATGTGTGTGTGTATCTGTATATATATATATATATATATATATATATATATATATATATATATATATGGAGAGAGAGAGAGAACAGTCTAATATATATATATATATATATATACATATACATATATATATATATATATATATATATATATATATATATATATATATATATATGTGTATTACATATGTTTTTAGATAAAAACAAAACATTTTTAAAACTAAATAAAAAACTAGTTCATCTCAGAATTAGCTCAGAGTTAAAGCATTGCAGTAGTTGTTGTGTCTCCTGTATAATATGCAAATTATTTATGTTGGTAAGATAAGAGAAGACTATATGACTGTATAACTGAACATTTGTATATGATCAAAACAAAGATCATGAACACTGCTTTATTCAAGCATTCCATAATCTGCAGTAATTTCATTAAGTTTGCTTTAAGTGTATTTTGACAATGAGCTGAATTCAGAAAGTGAATTTTCATGATGAGTGACCATGTTCAAGGACTGTGTGATTCAGAGATATTTACAACTAGTAGGAATGCCAAGCAGCAGGGTCAGGCACAGTGTATACTAATGGCCATATAATTTCATGGTAATGAGCAACATTATTAAAATGAGTGGCTCTAGTATGCAACTGAGGCAAGGCAAGATAATGGAGTGACTGATAAATGTATAAATGTCATGCAGCTGAGCTAGGCCCAGTGTATAATGGAACTTGGATGAATGCTCATGTTTTTGTTAAGGGAGTTGTTAAATAATGTTAGAAGTTGCAACAGCATTAGTAAATATTTATCTGCAAAAGGATCTTAGTATTGCTGATGTGCACAACTGTGTGCATCATCACCCTCGAAGCACTGTGTCATCTGACCACACAAAGTTTCATGGGCTCCAGGACACTGACATTGTGGAATGGTACCATGTGGATTGGGACACTATGCAGGAAAATGTGGACATGTGTCGACCTCATCTGCTGCCCAGTGGGAGTCATTGTGTACCTATCCCAGTGAATACTAAGTTATGTGTGACTTTATGTATGTTAGCTTACAGGGATCTTTCAGCAATCTACAGGGAACATAGCGGGGGTATCTCAAGAATATGCCTTGAGACCAGTCCTTCAGTTTCTCAGTGCCATGCTTCAGCATGAGGGGGACCATATGTGGTTCCCAGATAACACATAGGAAAGAGGGAACACCATGTGGTTCCCAGATAACAGAGGAAAGAGGGAACACCATGTGGAAATTCTAAGATATAACCTGTTTCCCTGAGATACTGTGGACCCATACTGTACCAATACTGAAATCAAGGCACCATGATGTAAACTGGGAAGGTGGTATGAGAACCATAGAGGGTAGCACTTCATCAACTGCCAGGTAGTCTGCAATGCATAAAATATAATCTGCAGTTTGTCAAGAGGCCACCCAGGCAGTTAGCACTACTCCCAGATACAGCATACTTGTCAGTCAGGGATTACCATAATGGTTAAGATGTTTACCTTAAAGATGCAAGATACAAGGTGATTCTCACATTTGAAGAGAAACTGGAGAGGCTTAAAATGGCCTCAAAGGGCAGCTAGCCTAGTATTTAACTATGAACCTATGTAATTTGTAGGCTTCTCTTGTGATGCTTGCATTTGATACTGTGTACTCTAAATTGTGCAACTAGCTAGATAGGTGGTTTGAATCCAACAGAGTAGCACTAGTACTAGTATGTATGTCTCTTGTGTCAGGTAGATATGACTTCAACAACAGATCTGATGTGTACACTTCCACTTTGAAGATACATTTGTACTTGGAAAGGGTTCTTCCATCAATTTCTTGTTATTTCTACTGAAAAAGTACATTTCTTCTCACTGTTCTTTCTGCTGGTCTGTTTGGCTTAAAATCACCTACTACTGTATTGTCTGGCTAGTTGTTTAAGTTTATTTTGTGGGAGCATTACACTTGTAGCAATCTTTTGGTGTGATTTTACATTAGGTGTACTACGATTATTCATCACGTGGCAGTATGTGACTGGCTGGTCTATCTGAGTTGGGAAACACATAAAAAGGCTCAACGTGTAGTTGTTTTCTTGGCCAGAGGGCTCATTAGTCACTTTGCTCAGAACTGCTCATCACACAGCAGTGGTTAGCAATGCCCTGTATAGATGCAAAATCTTGAATCAAATTTTCCTATAAAACTACCCATAAAACTGTATCTTGTAATTCAGTGGGTGTAGGGCAACTACCTTGTACACTGGCAAGCTTAGAACATCTAGTTTGCATGTTGAGTAGTACTGCCAATAAAATTTAGTATTATATAGCCTAGTTTAGACCCTACCCCAAAAAGCATCCTTACTAGCCCCCTGTAAACTGTTGTGCTACACACCATTATAGCTCACCAATTATAGGCCCTGACAACATGGAGAAGTAATTTTCTTACTTCTCCATAGCCAGCTTGGTGGATATGGGTATCTTGAGTCAATGTTGCAGTTGTCTCATATTCACCGATGACCACTTAATCCTTAAAGAAACAGATACAGTATGTGAGAGATTTACATACATAATGTCACTGGAGGCAAAACTCTTCTTGCTCCAGAATACTTGTCTATCCACCTGCTTAACTGAATAAACTACTTGTAACTTCAACAAGGCATCTTTATTCCTCCCACAGGGAGGGTATCAGAGAGAGAGAGAGAGAGAGAGAGAGAGAGAGAGAGAGAGAGAGAGAGAGAGAGAGAGTATCCTAGATCTGGTAGGTAAAGTGATTTTATCTGGATACATTTTTTGTACTCTGCCTCTAACTATAAATAGAGGAAAGGTCTTGGCTTTGCTCTCTAAAGCCAAGAAAACAGCTTCAGTGGGCTCTGATAACATCTCGGGATGCCTCCTGAATAGCCTAAAGTATGACATATCACGGCCATTGGAGTCACAATTTAACTATAGCTTAGAACATACTTTGTTCTATGAGAATGGAGGACCACAACAGTAATCCCTCTTTATAAGGGCGGACCATCAACAGAGCCTTCAACCTACAAACCCATTCGTTTGACTAGTCTTATGTGCAAAGCCTTGGAATGAATTATCACGAAAGGATCAACAAAGACACGGGAAACCTTCAGACACTGTACCCAACCCAGTTTGGTTTTGTCAAAGGAAGGTCATGTCTTCTAAACCTGGTGGACTTCTTTGAGAAGGTCACTAAGGCGAAGTATGAGGGTAAAACAATACACTTTACCTACTTTGACCTGGCTAACATATTTGATACAAAATCCCACTAGAACATTAACAGATTTATGGAATTAGGCATAAATCCCTATGTAACACTCTGGATAGTCAGATGGCTCACAGATAGGACTCAGAAAGTTAGGATTGGTAAGCCCACCTCCACAAAGAGGCCAGTCACCAGCGGGGTCCCTCATGCTAGGCCTGCTCCTCTTTGGCATCTACTTCACAGAAGTCAAGGTCATTGTCAAAGGCTTCTGACTGACCAAGTTTGCAGATGATTGCAAACTAGGAGCAGTTACAGAATCCCCCCAAAACACTAACATCTTACAAGAGGGTCTAAGACAGACACATGGCTTGTGCCAAAGTCACAGCTTAAAACTCAATGCCAGGATATGCATAATGTTACTTTTTGGGAAGTAATCCACCCTGAGAAACTGTTATTGCTAAAACACCCCTAAGACAAAGAGTTAGAGATTTGGAAACACATGTAGATAGAACCTAGCCTTTGACCAACGTCCATCCAAGGTAGAAAGGAAATCATTGTATGTCACTCACCTTACAAGTAAGGGCATGAAATCTAGGTCCAAGGCAGTTGTTGTGGCACTATATTCTGCTCTCATCAGACCCATTCTTGAGTATAATGCCTCCTTCTAAATGTACCTGAACAGAACAGACACATACAGCAACTGTAACATCCGCAAAGGTTCCTTACCAAAAGAATACAGGGCATAAACACAATGTCCTTCATGGATCACCTCAAAGCTCTATCTCTACAATCTGTCTCCTACAGACTACTGAGATGTGGTCTATGCCTTGGCTCCTGCTCTGATGAACTGTTTGCATATCCACAAAACAAACAGCATCAGAAATCAGAATTTCTAGGTCTAAGGATCTAACTTTTGCTTGTGACATAAACGGGACATGTTGGAGAGACATTTATGTATCTCAGAGAATTCCCTTTCACTGGAATAGACTCCCTATCTACATAAAGCAGAGTCCCTCCTTATCCTTTCTCAAGCACAACCTGGACCAGTGGATGGGAATTTGAAAATTTACTCCTGGTCTGGTACCCATGCCCGTGATAGACAGAGGCAGTCAGTAAACGTCCTAACCAACACACACTCTTTCATATAGACATCTAAGATACATTAACTTGTAGGACACATTTGGGTTGCATTGCTAGGCTTATAAAGGCCTTAGTGGTTGTTAACTTAGTATATACCTATGAACGTATGAGTGGTGACTAGCCCTGGGACATCCCATTGGTGATGTCCTGGAACCATGGATAATGATACCTATCATAAATCCAATAAATGTAACAGACTAGGTGTACAACTATGCCCAGTTGCAACTGACCAGGGTGATAGTGTTAAAAATATTTTGCACATGATGTATGCATATAACCTATACAACAGGCAAATGTTCATTCTGAAACTGATAACATAAGGTCAGTTGGAATATGTTGAATTGTGCTATTATACTTAGCAATCCTTTAGATCAACAACTGTCTTACTCTTGTCGTACCCACTATTGATACACTTTCCAAAACACTTAAAAGTATCAACCAATTTATTTCTTTATGTAAACAGGTAAAATAGCAGTTTAAAGCAGTCATACATGACAAACTGAACTTCTGAAAAGTAGCAAGTACCTTGTACAAGCAGAGCTTTCATAACTGTCAGGTTCAGCTGGTATAGTTCTGCAAATCACTTCCCTACAGCTTCTTCCATACCTTGCCTAACACCTATATCACACAAATTTGGCTACCTGGGCACATGTGAGAATAGTTGTTGTCACAAAGTATCTGGCATTTTTTTTTTGCCTCTTCTAGGTGAGACATCATAGCTAGAGAAGGAGAAGGTAGTGTGCATTTTAGACCACAAAAGTAGTGTGACGAGATCAAAATCTTTCTCCACTTCCTCCAAAAGGACTACAGCCAAATTCTATTGCAGGAGAGGTATCTAGGACCGCAGTATAAGACTGAGGCCTGAAATAGTTTAGCCACTGGCATCCCACACAAATTGTGGTGACATGAGGCATAGATATCCTTACCTCCTAGACTGAAGTGAGGAAGAGGTTAGAGACCAAGCACCACCTATATAATGTAAATACAACTTATGTTACTTATATATAGAACCTGCCCGTGTGTGTCTTCCACATATTTTGCACTCGTCTGTTTTTCTGTGCATAACCCCTTAAACTATTGCAGAGAACAGGCAATACAACAGGAGGAGAAAAGAGCACTTAAGTGTGCTTTGTGGTAAGTATACAGTGCAGGCTTCATACTGTACAGATTTTAATAGTAACAGTTTTTTCAGGTTGCATAGATAATGTTTCATACAGTATAGGTTTCAGACATGATTGCCACTTCTGTTTTGACTTCCATAGTTCAAAAGTAGCAGTATGACTGTTGACTGCTGCTACTCTCTGTGTACATGCAAATTTTCATATAATTGGGGAAGTAGTGCAAGATGTTAAGGCTTTGCTTTCATATTGTGGGGATAATGCTAGGTTAAATCTACCCCCTTCTCTATTGTGCTGTATTTGTATTTCAGGGTGCCTGTTTCATTATAGTACCTACAAGATTAGAAGGGAGAAATATGTATGAGGTACATTTTAACATTGCAGAATTCAACTCATAGATTTGATTGGTCAATATACTTGCTGTGATGATATTGTCTGCTTTACTGCACCCTTCCCTCATACTGTAGGTGTAGCTCTATCAGATAAGGCTGTGCTCTGCTGTGTGTGCTGATTGTGTAGGCTCAATTGCCACACTCGTTAGTATAATCCCCTTAATCATTTGGGAACTGTGTTTGTACTTGAGTGAATGTAGGTCAGAGTACCACCTTTTCTTTGTCTGCATGTGTGTGTGTGTGTGTGTGTGTGTGTGTGCGTGTGTGTGTGTGTGTGTGTGTGTGTATGTATGTGTGTATGTGTGTGTATGCATGTGTGTGCGTGTGTGTGCGTGTGGGTGCGTGTGGGTGCGCGTGGGTGTGCGTGTAGGTGTGTGTATGTGTGTGTATGCGTGTGTGCGTGTGTGCATGTGTGCATGTGTGTGTGTGTGTGTGTGTGTGTGTGTGTGTGTGTGTGTGTGTGTGTGTGTGTGTGTGTATATATATATATATATATATATATATATATATATACATATATATATACTTGGTCGACTTCTGCCTAGTACACAGAATTTGGAAGACTAAGCAAGATACACAGAATGCTTGAAAGTTGCGGAATTTAGAAAAATATTTATCATAAAGTATAATAAGTTAGTTTGACATAGTTTAACGAAATGGGTTATAATGATTAGACACTGTTTTTATATTGTTATTTTCATTACATTTTCTGGTAATAACTTAATGTCTAGCAAAACTGTTTTATATTGTTCCTAAGGGAATATCCAGTCATAAAATGTTAAACTAAATTTTTCTTGTCCTTACTCTTTAGGCTTTTTTCTTCTTATTTAGTTATGTTTCTGTCATACAATCTACTTATTCCTTAAAACTGAGTAGATATGACTGATGAGTTATAATAATTTATATATGCTATAACATAAAAAAAAGAAACAACTTTTATGATATTATTTAATATTAATTACATAAATAGCACGTGTTCGCTGTGCTCTGCTGCTATAGTTTGTTGGTTTTATTCAAGTGACAGTTGTCACTGGGACAAGGAGTTTAGTGTGTTTTTGATAAGTTACTGTATAACATATTTCACTTGACATCCATTTCAATACATATACATGAAAACATTAATTATATTAACAATAAGACTTCCGACATTCACTCTATAGTTTGGGTCATAGTCTTCAGAGCAAATAATTTTCCTTTGGAAAATGGAGTTAGAAACGATTTCTATGGAAATGATGGGATACAATCTATGTTACTACAACAGATTAACATACCATGGTCACTCTAAAAGGTTTATCCATTAACATAAATGGTTTGAACAACCCTATTAAAAGAGGAAGTCTCTACAAATATCTTGACATACACAAACCAAATATGATTTTCATACAGGAAACACATTTACTAAAGGATAGTATTAAGTATATGAACACTAACAAATACACAGTCCTAATAAGCTCAGAACACTCAAAAAAGAAGAGAGGTGTGGCTATTCTTTAGAATAAATCTCTCGCCATACCTAGGATAATTAAATCATTTCAAGATAATAAAGGGATGTTTTGTCCTGTTATTGTGGAAATAAAAAATATATACACTAGTAAATAACTACTGGATCCCTGGTATTGGAATCTTCACTGTCAAACAACATATAAAGCAAATAATATCTCAATCTGAAGGACATATTATTATGGCTGGTGATTTTAATTGTATTCTAAATGAGAACGATTCCAGTACTCTAGGAAAAAGAAAGATAACTCTACAAGCCAAACAACTCATAAAATTCATGGAATCATATCATCTAAAAGATGCCCATGATTATTCTGATAAAAGTTCACTACAATGCACTTTTTATTCTAACAGATATAAAACCTATTCTAGGACTGGTAGAATATTTTTTTTCCATGCAAATGACTAATGATCTAGCAAATAGTAAAATGATATCTTGTCTGATATCAGATCAAAACATTATTATATTTTAATTTAATGTCAATAATAAACATAATATACAAATAAAAAGAATCCCAACTTATATTACACAGCTAAAACATTTTCAAACCTTCTTAAAAGAAGAAATACATGACTTTATAAACACAAACTCAACTCCTGACATCTCTGATGTCTATATATGGGATGCTATGAAATCTTACTTATATGGTCAAATAATAAAATGGTATTATAATAAGAGGCAATCCTGGGATAAAGATCTAAAAACAATACAAGATAAACTTGGCAGGATATATCTTAACAATAAAGATAAGCTTACTACTAAAAACATAAGAGATAAGATAGACAAACTAACTGAAGAATACAGAACTATATTACATCATAAGACCATGATCTCTTTAGAAAAATATACATTCTTTCCTTACTCCCTAAATTCAAAATACTTGACCAATCTTATGAATAAAATTAAAAGAATAAATAAACATAATCATATTAAAGAACTCTATTCCCCCCAAAAAGATATATAATATATATATATATATATATATATATATATATATATATATATATATATATATATATATAGCATACATGATATCATAGAGGAGTTCAGAGACCACTTTTACAATATTAATCAATCCACACAGACTATAGAATCTAAAGATAAAATAAAATAATTAATTAATAAGAATCTTCATAATAAGCTCAGCAAGCAGCAAAAGGAAAGCATAGATAAACAAATTACTTTAACAGATATACAAACTCAAATTAATAAACTTAAACAAAATAAAGCCCAGGGTAATGATGGAATTATACCTGAAATATATAAAATCATACCTAAAATAGCTATCTCCTTGTTACATAAAGTATATAATCTGGTTCAAACCAATACTATAATACCCCCTCATGGAAATACATTTTCATTTCATCCATTTTAAAACCCAATAAAGACCCTAAATTTTGAACTTCTTACAGACACATTTCTCTAATGAATGTGGATTACAAAATGCTCATGAATATATACTTAGACAGATTAAAGACATTTTTACAGCATTTAATAGATGAAGATCAGACTGTTTTTTTTACCACATCAAACAAACATTGGCTTTAAAACTTGAAACAGGCTCCACGAAGTATGATAGTCCACTTTATTCACCACTATTTTAACTCGACAAACTAACGGTAGAAGAATACGTAGATATATAAAAAGACATAAATAAAAAATGCATAAACTAAGCGCTTTCACCCCTCTGTTTGTAGGGCATCTTCAGAGTACTCTGAAGATGCCCTACAAACAGAGGGGTGAAAGCGCTTAGTATATGCATTTTTTATTTATGTCTTTTTATATATCTACGTATTCTTCTACCGGTAGTTTGTCGAGTTAAAATAGTGGTGAATAAAGTGGACTATCATACTTCGTGGAGCCTGTTTCAAGTTTTATAGGTCTTTTGGTTCTTGCAAACATTGGCTTTAATTGATTATGCTCAAAGAAAAAAAAATAACTTTAATAAGTCTTGATATAAATTTAGCATTTTATTCAATTGATTGGCATTATTTATTCACATTATTAGAATGTTTAAATTTCTCAGATAACTTTATTAAACTATTAAAACACTTAAATTAAGGAGCTTTAGCTTACATCAAAATAGGGTCATATACATCAACCAAAATACCAACTATAAAAGGAACTAAACAAGGTTGTCCCCTTTCTCGTTTATTATTCACTCTAATAATGGAGCCATGGGCTAATAATATCAGAAATAACAAAAATATAAAAGGATTTGAGATTAATAAGGAAACAACCTCCAAAATTCAACTTTTCACGGATGATGTTTTAATTACCACTAAAGAAAATGACCCCTCTTTCACTTCTTTATTTGACTCCATTAACTTATTTCAAAATATGTCTGGATTGTTAATCAATGATAATAAAAAAAAATGTACACATATTCTCCAATAAAAATATATATACAACTGATGACAAAAACAATAAATCCATTACGAATCAATTGACTTACTTAGGAATTCTCTTAGTTAAGGCATTGAAAACAATTATACAATTAAATTATAATAAATGTAATGAAAATATGCAAACTTTAATATTGAAATGGAATATAATGTTTTTCACTACTGAAGAAAGATTAACAATCATAAAAATGATAATCCTTCCCAAAATTTTATACATTATTCAGTCCATCTTATTACTACCTAATAAAACCCTAATTAATAAACTAAATTCTCTGATGTTAAGTTTCTTTTTGTATCCTAAAAAATCAAGAATAGCTTTCAAGCACCATCTTAATAGTTGGAGAAAGGGTGGAATAGCATTCCCAGATGTGATACTATATTCAAACTCTTCTATGATTAGAACAATAGCACAACTTTTGGATACAACATATTCAGCTAAATGGAAATTATTTTGGGAAGCTTTGGCTATGATTTTAATAATACCTCAACCATATAAGTTAGAAACAATTAATATTTCAATGTTATGGATATTAAAGGATTATTTTACTACTCATTTAACACCCAAATATTCTCCTTGTTATATCAACAGCATCGTAGCAAATTTTAGAAATGTATATATAAGCATGTTGGATTGAAGGAATGTTTCTTTTGTTCCCTATAGCATTTACGCAAGAATATTTATTAACATCAGTCTCAAGCAAAATTGCATCATTTACACAAAGCAATCGTAAGTTTTGGTTTCAATTGATTTCAAATAATAAATCTAAAACAGTGGATGAAATAATACAGACATTTCAGCTAGATAAATCTCTATGATTAGACATACAAACTATTAAACTATACACTGATAATAAACTACATATAGTATTTCCAACAGTAACAAATGACACATATATACTATTAAAATATTTTAAATCTATTCTTCAACATGAACATACTTTTTCTGGTAAACTCTCTTTTATAAACTCAAAAAAAAAAACAGAAGCAGTAAAACAAACTAAATAAATAAAAATGCTGGTCTGATGAAGTTAACACTCATTTAACAAAAGCGCTCACATTTTATTTGTTTTTCTTGTGGATTTTTATCATTAAATACACCTTTGGTTTATCATCAGCTGAGTGATTTGTGCCTGTGAAACTCTGCCTGCCAGCATTTTTATTTATTTAATCTCTCTTTTATATTTAGGACTATTAGAGATGAAACCTTTGGATGCCCAGAAAGTTATTGGAATTATTTTCACACAATTAATAATGAATATCCTAGTAACCAAGACAAAAATAAATATACTTGAATCAGCAGGAAGAACAACTTTGTCCCTTAAATGGAAGTTATATTCCTGGAAATGTTTACACAGATCCTTCTATACTCCTCAAAGAATGAATAAAATTAACAAGAGACAAAACATTTGCAATAAGTGTAAATCAGATATAAACATAGATTGGGTTCATATGTTTTTTGACTGCCTGAACATTAAAACATTTTGGAAACAAGTAAATGAGCTATTACAAGCTTTATTTTTGGATAATTTTACTCTTAATAAATCTCTAGTGCTTTTCAATACATCTATACCTCACAGTGTTAAAAGAGTAAAATATCCTTTGCTCTGTGCAATACTGTCAGTTGTCAGAAAGAGTATAAGTAAAAACTGGATTTCTGAGTTCTCTCCCACTTTCACTGAGTTTAAAAATATGTTAGCTGAAGTATGTTGTTTACAAATTAGAACCATAATTTCTAGAACATCTAGAAAGACCTATAACTTCCATATGTGGATAAACTTACAAACTTTGTTGGTAAAGAATGAATCAACATAATAATTAATGTGTCTTTTTGAATAATATGTGATACCTAATTAATACTGTTCAATTCTTCACATGTGCAAAGTTTAATGCATGTCTTTGTAAATACCTCTGTTTGTTTATTTTAACTCTTTTATATATTTAATTGAATTTAAATGCAACAACTTCTGTATTCATATTTATATGTTAATTTCTGTGATTGATATATGAACTTATTTTATTAAAACTAATGAAACTATTTAAAAAAAAATAATCAGTGACAAATTTGTGGCAATCAGTGTAATGATAATCTCAGCCTATGCCCCAGTTGTGAAAAGAGGGGGAGCCATTGACAAGATCACATACAAGAGTGGCCAACATGCAACTCAGGTAAACTTCTTAGCAAGAAAAGGGCACTGGGGTGGAAACAGTGATCATTGCAAAGTCAACCCCTGTGAAAAAGCAAGCCCACATCATAAACCACTGGTTGCCATAATCAGCTCCAAGCAATGGTCCAGGCTGAACATGGAAGTTGAATGTAGAGAAAGTACAACAGTTCAGGGAATTACTCATGGCTCTAGCACCCCAAGAAGTGGAAAAATAGGTGGAGTTGAAGAAGAATAGCAGAGCCTCAAAACAGCATGTGAGGACTACAGAACTGATATGTGGCTGAGCCAGGTATGGAAATAAGGTACATAAGCAAAGTTGGTGGTGGAATGCAGAATCTAGGCAGTTATCAAAGAAAGAAGGAGTGCAGGAAAAAGTGGAAGATAGAAAAGACTGACCAGGCTAGAAAGGAATACAGGTTGGCTAACAAAGAAGCTAAGAAAGGAGTTGCTGTAGAAAAGAAGACATCAGATGCACTCTACTAGCTTCTGGGAAGTGACACAAAGAAACTATATTAGGTTATAAGGCAGAAAGATGAAGAAGATAGTCAAATGTCAAGAACAACCTGCTCAGCAGTCCAAGGGAGATCAAAGGTGGAAGGAGTATTTCCAGCAGTGTCTGAGTCCAGAAAACCCTAGAGAGGTTTTACTGCCCCAGAAACAGCCTATGATGAAAGAGGAAGAGGAACCCCACCCTAGAAGAAGTAAGAATAGCCCTAAGGAAAATGAAGTCAGAAAAAGCATCAGGCTCAGATCAGATCTCTGTAGATATGCTGGGTGAGATAGGGGAAATATGGCTCCTGAGGGGTACTCATGGCAGGGTGAAGAGAAAGTGTATCCCAGATGACACTCATGCCAATGTACAAGAAAAAAGGGACATCCACATCCATGGGCAGTAGAGAGGCATCAAACTCCTGTCACACTGCATGAAAGTCCATGACATGGAGATTGTTAAATGGATACGCAGAGTAGCAGAATGTAAGATGGGAGATAAGCAGATTCAGATCAGGATTCAGCACAACTGACCTGATGCTTTCAGTGAGATAGATAGTTAAGAAGAAGCTGGAGATGAGGAATGAGTCCAACTGGGTATTCCTAGACTTGGGAAAACATAAGACAAGGCCCCATGAAAGCTGCTTTGGGCAGTACAGTGGTTCAAAGTCCCAGACACAATGGTAGAATTAGTGCAGGATCCAATGACTCAAGTACGAACAGTGTTTGCAGAGGGGTTCCTAGTGGGACTGGGTGTGCACCAGGTTTCATCTCTGAGCCCACTGCTGTTCATACTGTAATGGACTACATTAGCAAACAGGTTGGAGGGCACACAATATTTTCATTTAGAGCTTTTCTTCCCAGAACTCTGCTAAAAGCAGGGCTATTAGGTCAATCCGACTCATCCATGTATATAAATAAATAAATAAACACATACATACATACATAAAGTAAAATGAAATAAAAAAAATATATATAAATAATATCTGGGGCAAATGGGATTCAAAAGTGAGAAAGATTGGCTATAATCAGGAAAAACAGTAAAATATGAACATTCTACACTTGCATTGTAGTACAGAGCATGTGCATGTAACTTGAAGAATCATTGCCAGATGTAAGCACATGCATATAAACAGTGAGCACGTGCAGGCAGCAGTGCCATTTTGAGAGAACATCCAGAGTGTTAACATGTATGAGTGTGGTAGTCAGTCTGTTTACAAGTTTATATACGTTTATGTTACAAAGTGTCATTCTTGATGTGTTTGTGTGCAATAAAGCTGCTTGAACTGAACCCACGACTTTTTGTCTGTTTTATCTTGACCAGACAAGTGGCATGGTGTCAGAAGTAGGATTGAGAGTATAACTTCTTCAAGCCATGAGATGCAGAGCTGAAGGTGAAGGTATATTGAGCAGGTTGAGTGATAACAGTGCTGAAATGATCAAAAGAAGCCAGAAATGAACTAAAGATAACCAAAACTTGTACGAATGATTTATTTTGCAAAGAAAATGAAATGAAGCATTTGTAAAGCAGAAAATGCATTATTAATCAAACAAGTAGCATAAAACGTATTAGTAACCAAACAAAAGGCACAAAATGCATTATTAATTAAACAAAATGTTCAAAACCATGATATTTGATAAAATTAGCAGATGTATACATATGGGGCTTAGAGTTATTTTTGGTTTGCATAACGAGCATGTCTAAAGTAAAATGTGCACAAGAAAAGTATAATAAAAGTTAAATGAGTATAACGAGCACAATAAAAGGGCAAAATAAGCTTAAAAAGCATGTTTTTTAGTAAAAGACTGTGTTTTGGGCATAAGCTACTATTTTGTATTGGCCGAAGCCATTCAAAGCATAACTAGAGTTGTTCAAAGTATGTCAGAGTGTGCAAAGTGTTTGCCGAGTATGTGCTTATTATGGTGAAATTATTTCAAAGAGTCTACTTTGTGCAAAGTACAGTTATATTGCAGAATGTAGTCAAAATACAGCTATTTCAGAGAGCTTCTTGTACTGTGTACAATTTATTCTCAGAGTGTTGCCATTTCGAAGTGTTTCTTACCCTGTACAGTTATGTCTCAAAATACAGACATTTTTGAAAAGTTCTTGTGCTGTGTACAATTTATTCACAAAGTGCATTCATTTTGAAGTGTTTCTTACTCTGAGCTTCTTCTGTTGTATACAGTTAATTCGCAAAGTGCATTCATTTTGAAGTGTTTCTAACTCTGAGCTTCTTCTGTTGTATACAGTTAATTTGCAAAGCGCATTCATTTTGAAGTGTTTCTTACTCTGAGCTTCTTCTGTTGTATACAGTTAATTTGCAAAGCGCATTCATTTTGAAGTGTTTCTAACTCTGAGCTTCTTCTGTTGTATACAGTTAATTCGCAAAGCGCATTCATTTTGAAGTGTTTCTAAGTCTGAGCTTCTTCTGTTGTATACAGTTAATTCGCAAAGTGCATTCATTTTGAAGTGTTTCTAACTCTGAGCTTCTTCTGTTGTATACAGTTAATTCGCAAAGTGCATTCATTTTGAAGTGTTTCTAACTCTGAGCTTCTTCTGTTGTATACAGTTAATTCACAAAGTGCATTCATTTTGAAGTGTTTCTAACTCTGAGCTTCTTCTGTTGTATACAGTTAATTCACAAAGTGCATTCATTTTGAAGTGTTTCTTACTCCCAGTTTCTTCTACTGTGCACAGTTTATTCGGAAAGTACAGTTATTTCAAAATGTTTCTTACACTGATAAGGGGTGGTTTTGCAAAGTACAATGATTTTAAAGTATTCTTGTGCTATGGAGACTTATTTGGCAAAGTACAGTTATTTCAAAGATTATGTTGTGCTACTGGGCATAATTACAAGTACTGGCATACAATTTTTCCATATATTTATGTGTGTATGTTCATACATGATTTCAAGCACCTTCACCACTGTGTGTTGATATGGCAGAGGCATTTCGCAGACCTAGTCCACTTGTGTTTGATCATAATATTGCAGAGAATTAGAGAGTATTCGAGCAGGAATGAGATATTTTCATACAAGCAGTTTTTTCTGACAAAGATACACGTATGAGGGCATTCATTTTGCTTAACTTAGCTGGGTCAGATGCTTTGACAGAGAGTGTTCATTTGTGTATACACCAGCAGTATGTGCAGGAGAGGGGGAAAACTACTATATTGTTGTACCAGCTGAATCAACGGAAGACCCTGAGTGTTTGAAATGCAAATTTAGGGAAATATGCAACACCCCAACAAATGTTACATTAGAGAAGCACTTATGTTATCAAGAGATCAAAAGCCAGGTGAAATTTTGTAGCTTATATCACTGACTTGAGAAATAAGGCTAAAACATGCAGATTTGACAAAGTGAAAGATGAGTTAATAAAGGACAGGCTTGTGTGTGGTGTTAATAATGCTGCAGTGAGAAAGATTTTGCTTTGTGACAGTGATTTAACGTTGAGAAAAGCCATAGAGATTTTTCAAATCCATGAGCACACAGAAAGGCACACAGGTATGCTTGCAAGTGATGAGCTTAGTTTCAGCAGCCTCTAGAGCAAGAGTAGACAGCATGCAGCATGTGGCAAGTAGAAGCAAGCCTAAACACATGGCAGTTGTAACCCCTGCAGGATTTCCAGGGAGGACCTATAACTTTCTAGCAAGTTCCAAGACTAGCTCAGCAAAGCAGACATGTTCAGTGCAGTACAAGGGTGAGTCAGCAAAACCCAAGTCAAGTATTATTGTCGACTGTCACAACTGTGAGGTCAAACATGAATCTAAAAGAGAGACGTGCTTAGCATTTGGTCAGCAGTGCCACAAGTGTAAAAAATTGGAACCACTTTCAAAAGTTTTGTAAAT
This sequence comes from Protopterus annectens, assembly GCF_019279795.1. Classification (NCBI taxonomy): domain Eukaryota; kingdom Metazoa; phylum Chordata; order Ceratodontiformes; family Protopteridae; genus Protopterus; species Protopterus annectens. The sequence goes on along the minus strand of NC_056751.1, from coordinate 641,579,002 downwards.
CAAGCAAGCCTCATACAGTTATTAAGAAAGGTCATTCAAAAAGCAAGTTGATCATATAGAAAACTGCAACCCTACTTTCTATGTAGATGGTGTATCAGTAGTCAATGAAAAGGTTAATGCAGTAAATTTACTGGTAAAATTGTACTGTCCTGATCAAATGGTAAGCCCACGGAGCTCAAAGAAAACAATGGTTCAAAGTGCAATGTGATGTCAGCAGAAATATTTGCTAAACTGAGAGCTGATGTGCAACTTAATTTGGCCAATTGTGTGAAGCTTGTTGCTTATGAAGGATCAGTAGTGCTTTCATAATATTCAGCTGAGAACAGTTACAGCTTGAAGTTTTATGTAGTCTGAAGACCTGTGCAGTCATTATTAGGTCTCAGAGACAGTTTGAGATTGTAACTGCTTTCTTTTACCAAAGAAGTACATCACGTAAGCACACATCCCAGTTCCAGCTTCAATGATGCTATTTTCTCAGAATATGCTGTTTTCGACAACAAGCTAGGCAAACGTCCAGTTGTGTACTGCATGAAAGTAGACCCAGAGGTCAGTCCAGTAGTCAGACCATCAAGGAAAGTTCCAATAGCTATGCAGGACAAATTCAAAGTCCTTTTAGACGAAATGGTGCAGGAAAATGTGATTTTTTCCAGTCATAGAACCAACCGAGTGGCTATCTTCCATGGTAGCTGCTCACAAGAAAAGTTCAGATGAAATCAAAATATACATTGACCCAAGAGATTTGAAAAAGACATTAAAGAGACCTCATCATACTATGCGTACAGTCAAAGAGGTTGCCACCTTCATGCCACATGCCACTGTTTTTTCTGTCTTAGATACAAAGAGTTGATTTTGGCAAGCGATGCTTCATCGTAAATCTTCACTACTGGCTACATTCAGTACCCCATTAGGTAGATACACATTCCTTGGGATGCCTTTTGGAAAAAATTCTGCCAGTGAAGTCTTTCAGTGTGCAATGGAGCAATTTTTTTCAGGCTACCCGTGTCCTATAATTGTCGATGATTTACTAGTTGGAGGCAATAGTGAAGCAGAGCATGACAGAAACCTCAGATACGTTCTGGAGAGAGCGAAGGAAGTGAACTAAAAGCTCAATCCTCTGAAATGTAAATTCAGACTACCAGGAGTTACTTATGTAGGTCATTTGTTTACCAGTACAGGCTTACAACCAGACCCTTCTAAACAAGCATCCATTCTTGAGATGCCAGCCCCAGACGATATCCAAGCCTTACAGCATTTTCTTGGTATGGTTAACTATTTGGGCAAATTTATCCCTGACATCTTTAGTGGGTTATTAGTGCCTTTACAATAGTAGACATGCAAAAATGTTGCCTAGTTATGGTTGGAACAACACCAGAGAGAATTTGATAACCTCAAACAGCAAATTGTCAACCCACTTACATTGAGATACTATGATGTCCACAAAACAGTATTTTTTTTCCTGTGATTCTTCAAAGTTCGGTCTTGGTACAGTGATTTATCAGGAGGGCAGACCTGTTCCCTATGCATCTAGAACTTGTACCCAAACTGAGATGTAGTATGCTCAAATTGAGAAGGAAATGGAAATTTTGGCAATTCTGTTTGTATGTTTGAAGTTCTATGATTATATCTATGACTGAGCTATCTAAATATAAATTGATCTTCAACCTCTAGTTACTATTATAAAGAAGCCTATGCATACAGCTCCAGCAAGACTACAAAGAATGATGCTCAGCTTACAAAAGTACAATTTAAAAATGGTCTATACTAAAGGCAAACTTCTTTATCTGGTTGATACCTTATCCAGATTGCCCAGAAATACCATGGAACAGCTTTATGCAGGGAGTTTTGACTTCGTTGTCATGAACATGTGTAATTTTTCTACCATTTATTTTATTTTTTTTATTTATTTTATATTTGTTAACCGGGAAAGTTTGACTGATTACAGGTCAATTTTCAATGGAGGCCTGGGGAGAAAAGCTCAAAATGTACAAAAACAAGTGTAAATACAGTGAAATTATTACAGTGAGTTATATTAAAACAGATTTGTTTAACAATATGTACACACAGGCACATGTTTTTCTCACATACACACAGCAAAGGTTGGAAGCAAGCAGCTGAAAAAGAAATAGTTAAAAGCTTTCGTCTGAAAAAGGAAAACACATATATTAAGGGGGTTATCATACATGGTGTAGTGTTAACTTTAAATCTTTCCAGTAGGTGGGTGATACACAGAATTTTAAACAGTTAGAGAGTCAGAGTTTTGAGACTTGACATGAGACTTAATGAGCTCAGAGATCATACAAAGACTGATCCACTTTTGCAAAAGCTCAACCACTTCATCAATGTTGGATGGCCATCAAAGCAATCCTATGTACCACCAGGCATGCAACCTTATTTTCCATACAGAGATGAGATGCTGATGGAAGATGGTATCACTTTCGAAGGTCCAAAAATTATTGTTGCTACTTCCTTACAACGTGAATATATTCAGATTTTGCATCGTGGCTACCCAGGTTCCAATTCTACCAAAAGAAGGGTGAGAGGCCTAATATTTTGGCCTTCTCTTTCAAAGGACATTGATAAAGTGCTTTCTTCTTGTTCAGTATGCAACAGTAATAAACCTCCTTTGCAGAAAGAAACACTTCAGCTAAGCCAAATTCCTGAACTACCTTGGTCAACATTAATCAGTGACATATTTGAGTGGAGCAATCAGAATTACTTAGTGTTGGTAGACTCTTATTCGAACTGGTTTGAAATTGATTTGCTACCTAACCTAAAGTGCAGTGATGTTATTACAAACATGAAACATAATTTCTCAGTCCATGGTAGTCCACACAACGTTATCTCTGACAATGGTACTCAGTTTGCCAGTCAATTGTTTCAGAAATTTGCAAAAGAGTAGGGCTTTAGCCTGGGATGACATGATTGACAAGCCCCGATGGTTTGCCAGAGATGGCCTGCATCTGTCTCCCTTGGTCTTCAGGCTCCTGACAAAGCCTCTTGCCTCCCCCATAGTGCCTTTTTTAGGCAATGCCATGACGTTAAAAATTCTATCAACACGTAAATTAAAGGTCATGCTGCTAAATTCTTGAAGTCTAAACATAAAACTACACTCATTGCAAGCATTCTTAACCCTAGAAGAAGTTGACATTTGTGCAGTCACAGAAGCCTGGTTCAAAGCTACAGAGAGCACTCCAGCCATACCAGGTTACTCATCCTATCACTCATTCACACCCCAAGCTGTGGGCAGCAAAACAAAAAGAGGTGGAGTTGCAATATATATAAAAGACATACAGACCTCTAGACTGGTCAAACAGTATGATGCACAGGAAATACTCCAGGCGCAGTTTTGACAAGACCCCTATTCAAGTCACAGCTAGCTACAGGCCTCCAACTCTAATTCAAGATACCCATACCACCTATCTGGACCTCTTTGAATCTATCAAGATTCAACCCTTTACCCTGATCCTGGGTGACTTTAACTATCCAACCATAGATTGGAAGAAATATTCATGCCAAAACACAAATGCCCAGAGATTCCTTGATTTCATTAATGCAAATGCCTTGGACCTGTTGGTTGACACCCCCACAAGAGGTGACAATATCTTGGACTTGGTATTAACCAAAATGAATAACTACTGCAGCATCCCCACAGGGTCATCATCCCTGGTAAGATCTGATCACAAAGCAGTCACTTTCAAAGTCAACATCTCCCCTGACCCCCCTGCCAGCTAGGGTCAAGCAAAAAAACTTCTCCAAAGCTGATTACAACCTTCTGAGGGTAGGCATAAACAGCTTCACAGCCCCCTCCATAGAAAATGGCACATATATCCAAACTTACACCAAAGTACTATATGAGCAGGTTTACCTTTACATGTGCGTATTGCATGATGGCGAACAGCAATTTTTCAAAAGGCAGTTTGCAAAGTTTGCAAACACCGAATGGAAAAAGGTTCAAATGTGCAATGAGTGAATGCACAGTGAGATTTGCTCATTGCACATTCGACATTCTGGGGCAGATTGCACTATGGTGGGGATCGGGAAATGGCTCCTTTCCCAACTGTAGTGTGATCTCAGAATTAGAATAATAAAGTAGAGGGTGTGTGGGGGGCACAGCCCCCCACATAGAGGGTGCAGGGGGGCTTGACCCCCCATCTTTACACTTCTTTTTTTTTGTTCGACAATGTTTGAAAAACAGCAAATCTGCTTTTCGATTTGCTGTTTTTAGAACATTAAGGACTGTCGATCTTTTCACTTTCATGGTTTTGAGTCGGTCATATGAGCACTCAAACCAATGTGATTCGAGTTTATGAAGGTAAACCTATGAGCATTTATATAGTTGCATGGAATCTGGAATGCCAGACAGGATGAAATCCTCCTCCTCAAGGAAGAGTAAGCCTGTCTGATGGACATCTACAATAAATAAGCTCTACAATAAAAGGAAAATATTGCTGTTCAGGACCATGAAGAAGCAGGTGTCTAATTGGAAGCATTCTCTCCTTAGCCTTAACAAGTGGATAAGAGCACTAGTGAAATCCTCCAAAGCAAACTTCAAGTCCAAGCTAGCCACATCTACTAAAGACAATCATAAGGCTTTAACAAATGTCCGCAATCTCAAGGGAAGCACCGAGTTCTGCTCAGAACTGGTGGTCAAGGACACCACATACACAAACCCTGTAGATATAGCCAACCTGTTGACAGACAGGTACAGTGAAAACTTTACTCCTCTGTCTCCCATCAGTAAAACAGAACATCTCCAGTACCTGCCCCCCCCCCCATCTTCAGGGAGCAAGTCATCACTGCCCTCTCAAAGGCAAACAATACAGCCTCCATGGGACCTGATAACATCCTAGGCTGCATCCTCCATAAACTCAGGCAGGAACTTGCAGCACCATTAGGCACCCTATTCAACCAAAGCATGAGTACCAGCTTCGTCTCAGCTGACAAGAGGACAGTTACTGCCATCCCTTTACACAAAGGTGGACCATCTGCCAATCCAGGAAATTATAGATCCATCAGCCTAACTAGCCTAATGTGCAAGGCCATGGAGTGGATTATCATGGACCTCATTAACAAGGACATTGGCAACCTCCAGACACTTGATCTGACACAATTTGGTTTTCTAAAGGGGAGGTCATGCCGTCTAAAATTGCTCAACTTCTTTGAGACAGTCACCAAGGCCATAGATGAGGGGAAGATGGTGCACACCCCCTACCTTGACCTGGCCATGACCTTCGATACTATTCCCCACTCAGGTATAATAGATAAACTCTTTCAATAAGGCATCAATCCATATGTTACCAGATAGGTAGCAAACTGGCTTACTGATAGAACCCATCTTGTCAAAATAGGGGAAGACACCTCAAGCAGTAGACCCGTAACAAGCTGTGTACCCAGGGATCAGTCTTGGGGCCTCTGCTGTTTGGGATATACTTCTCAGAGGTGCAGGCCAAATCTAGTCAGCTATGGCTGACCAAGTTTGCAGATGACTGCAAGCTCGGTTCTGTCATCAATTCTCCTAGTGATGTGGACATCCTCAGAGGGTCTCACCCAAACAAATGACTGGTGCCAGAAACATGGCCTCAAACTGAATGCCTAAAAATGCATCATCATCCCTTTTGGGGAGAATGATGTCCCCACAAATTATCACATTGATAATAAGGCATTAAGCATGCAATCAGTTGTGAGGGACTTGGGAACCCAGGTTGATAGCAAACTGACTTTTGACTACCATATACCCTCCGTTGTATAGAAAGCTTTCTACATGGCCCACCTCATTAGTAAGGATATCTCATCCAGGGACAAGGTGGTCATAACATCCGTGTATTCTTCCCTTATAAAACCGATTATTGAATACAAGTACCTTACAAAGCACATGCAGCAGGTAGAGGGACCACAGAGATTCCTCACCCAGTGTATTCAGGGCCTCAAACATCTACCCTACACAGACAGGCTAAAAGCCCTATCACTCTACTCAGTCTCCTACAGACTCCTTAGAGGTGACCTCTGTCTGGCATACAAAGCAATCTCAGACCCCACCCTGATGGGACTGCTGCATATCTGCAAGTCAAACTCTGCTCGAGTAGCCTGCACCAAGACCTCAGCCTGGTCTGTGACATCAATAGGACTTGTTGGTGGACAGATTTGTGCCACAGCGACTCCCCCTTTCATGGAATAGACTCCCTATCCATGTAAATCAGAGTACCTCATTAAACCTTTTTAAGTGCAACCTGGATAACTGTATGGGGAACAAAAAATACACCCCTGGGATTCCACCTATGTCCCTGCTGGACAGTGGCATAGGGTGCTGACTTGTTAGAACATGGGATAAATTCTTAGCTAGGCTTGTAAGGGCCTCAGGGCTAATAGCTTAGTAACTTCCTATGCTCCTACAATCCTGTGTTACTAGTAGTCCTGAATATCCATATTCAAACGGCCTTGCTGAACATGCAATACAGAGTGCAAAGCAATTACTGGAGAGGTCAAAGCATGACAATACTGATATATTCTTGAATTTACTTAATTTCAGAAATATACCCCATGACAACCTACTTGGCTTGCCTGTTCAGAGAATTCTATCTAGGCAAACCAGAACAACCTTGCCTTTCAGTTCTAGTTTGTTGTGCCTAATACTAAAAACAACAAAGCAATTAAAACCTAACTTTTCAAGAAGCGTTCCTTTCAGAAGTCCAGCTATGATAAAATGAGCAGATTTCTTCACCCATTGAAAGAAGGAGAGACAGTGAGGATGCAAACGGTGAAAGGCTTTGATCGAATTGGTCAAGTGAGAGGTAGATGTGCCAAGCCGAGATCCTATTTAGTAGAATCTGAGGGTATGGAATACAGGATAAACCATAGATATCTTTTTCCTGTGTCAGAAATTATATCGCAGCTCGTCCCTGTGATATAGACTCTAGATCTCTGAGCAACCGTGACAGTGTTTGTACCAAAGAACATGTCACAGTGTCCATTCTTGTTCTGATGATGTCCCAGTTGTCCCCAAAGTTGAATATTCCTTGAAGACAGTCCCGATTGCTTGATCCAATTCTGACTTTTATGTTATACTATCAGGTCATATTTCCAGACCTAGTGTAAAATAAACAGCAACCTGGACATGATTGTTTTATATGTGTCCAATTTTGTATGATTACATATCAAAGAATTAGTTTTATATAACTGGATGTCAAAGGACATTTCCGAGTTAAGTGCATGTCATTAAATATTATCATTTAGCATATGATCTATTTCTAAAAGATGAAGGATGTAGAACAGAGTGTGTGTATGTACCTTTAAGAAGCATTTCCGGATGTAAGCACGTGCATAAAAATAGTGAGAACGTGCAGGCAGCAGTGCCATTTTAAGAGAATAGCCAGAGTGTTAACATGTGTGAGTGTGGTAGTCGGTGTATTGCCTAATGAGCAGGATTTGAAATAATTCATTTCACACTAAAGAAATTATTTAGTAACGAACTTTATTTCAGTCACTAAGCAGAAAACTAAATAAATTCTATGTAATTGAACAGTAAATCACACTAAAACAGAAAACTAAGTAAACTCTATTTAACTAAAATAGGAAATTAGACGATGCATTTAAGAAAAGTTATACATCACTGATAAAGAGAAAGCTTCATCCTGTCTTCAGTCTTGACTGGGAAGCCCCATTGAAGTCAGGCAGGAGGCTTCATCAGGAATACATTCCTGGGCAGTGCGTGCCCTCCACAGGTGAGGCTTCTGCCTGAGTGCAGGGAGCCCTAGCTATGTATATAACCCAGTTGTTTACCACAAGTCATGAGAATCAGTACTTTCCAGTGTAGGCTGGAGTTAGATCATTCTGTGGTGTTGGCCACCCTCCCCAGAAGGAACAGTTATTCCTGCCAAATACAATGATTTTGCAATTTTCAAATGTTACATGGTAATATTCCAATGACTTTGCCAAGTGTTAGTACTTTACTGGAATATCTCAGCACACATGCACATACAAGACATATTTCGTAATCAAATGTAGTGACTTTGCTGAAATCAGTAAACAGTTCTGGAACACAGCATCATCTCTCATGCCTGCTGACACTTCCGGAATATAGCATTACTTTATGTCAAGGAAGAAATAAAGACAATAAAGAGAATGTCGAGATATAGTGAGGCAACAGTCAAATAATCACAATCTCTCAATGCATCCCTCTTTCATATCACATTCTTATCACAGTCAGTCTGTTTATTATAAGTTTAAATTTAAGTTACAAAGCCTCATTCCTGATGTGTTTGTGTGTAATAAAGCTGCTTGAACAGTACCCACAACCACTTGTCTGTTTTATCCTGTCCGAACGAGCAACACGATGGATGCCTCCTGTGATAATGGGTTGTTTCACTGATGACCACTGAAAAGAAATCCTTTTTGAAATAAACCTAGCAATCAACCTCTGCTTCACTATGTCTAATTGAAACATTTCAGTTTTACACTTACAGCAATTAAACAAAAATGTTCAGTTTTAAACTAATACTTCTGTATAATGCTTAGTGCTTTTGAGGTGAATGTAATAAATATAGTGGTACAGCTCCCTGCATTGAGGTACTGGGGACTTTGACACTTGCATAAAGTGGAGGTCAGTAGCTCCACCAAAGCATTGTTCAGTCGGACAAACTAGACTGAACCAAATCTTGCTGTAATGGAAACCTCCAATTATACCCTGAAACGTATTTCTTGCTTTTATATTTCTTTTCTATCACAAAAAAATCTCTTAACTGTTCACAGCTGAGAATCAAAGCCACTGTACTAAAATGTCACAGAATCTGGAGTCTGAGGTTATTAGCATAAGTAGGCCTCACGCTTCCTTCACCAGTGCAAGACAGAGCAGCAAATTGTTAGCAAAATTAACATTAAACAACAAACGAAATAGTGAGTTCTGAAATACGTGCCCTTTTGAAATTGATCTCATAGTTTAAAGAGACAATCTTAAACCTGCAGAAGTATACCAGAGTAAAATATGTACACCTTAAGCATGCAGTTACTGAATGGATGGCATATAACACAGCTGGAAAACACCACTGTGGAAAGGCTAGGCAAACAATGCCAGAATGAACAGGTATTAAACTTCCTTTTAACACAAAATGCAACGTCACACCGGCATTATCAAATATTATATATAAGGCCATGATAGCCTTCTTTGTGAATAGTTACTAGTTTAGCTGCCCTTGCAGGCAATTTCAAGCCTAGCCAGTTCCCATTTTTGTGTTCAAAATAATCTATCCTGTTTAGTTATAGATTGGTTTATGCTATATTTCAAGACATTAGGCACTTGGAAGAACAGTACTGGTGTGTATTACCTTATTGCATTTATTTTTCAAATCAGTTATACACACACAGAAAACAGCACAGCAGCACATGCTTCATGTCAGGGTCACAGTCATCTTAAACTAATTTTAATACTGCGCCAAACGTTATGGGTAAAACCACTTTAGGTTTTTCATAGGGATGACAAGTCTATTCCTGACCACACTGATCATCACAGTCATCAGGTATACCCACACTTACCTTCACCGTTACATTTGCCTAAGCTGACTAAGGATAGTCTTGGGATGCATATAAAGCTTTACTTCCTAAAATCTCCTCACAAACTATCCACTTGAGGGCTGCCCTTTGCAAACTTTTACACCGTGAGGATAAAAACAATATCCTTAAGGTAGCAAAAGACCCATATTCTGTGTCAGAGTCAGATTGTGTACTTTGATATTTTTTCACTGTGGACACCTGAAGAAAGACCTTGTTGGCACTGACACAGTTTCTAAAAAACAAGAGAGGCTTTTAGCATGCATATGTCTAGACAGGCTGAATATTAGTATGAATGGGGAACTTCAACCTCTTGCAGTCATGGACAAGGAAGTTTCCTTTCTACATCTTACTGGAAATGCTATCTACATACTTGTCGGGAGGACCTAAGAATGTAAGACAGAAATGTCAGATTGTTACACCCCCCGCTGGCCTAATTGTCTACCACTTAATTCTGCTTATGAGAATAATTTTGTACTTTGCACTTTAGCACTTTACTGTTGCCTCTTGTTGCTAGTTTGTAGATTTTTATGTTTCTGGAAATAAACAAAAAGGGTGTTACACAGAAAACTGATTTCCAAAATTAAAGTATACTTGCTATCAAAAAAGTACCCTTCTTATTATTATTTCTGACATACTGATGGCATAATTCAGTAATAACATTCCATTATCAATTTCTGATCATGAATTTAGTTTCCGAATGATTTCTTAATAGACTGTGAGAATGTGGTGGTGGAAGGGGGAGGTGAGGATTAGAGAATGCATAAATTACATGCAAGTTGTTTCTTTAATGTATTGATGATCATCAGGGAAGGAGCAGCTTGTTGTTACTGACAAACCCTTTTAAGTTTATTACCAAGTAATGACATAGCCAGGGATCGGTGAGTCAAGGCATTTCTTTCTTTACAATTATCATTCTGCTATAAAGAGTCTGATTGTGCATGCCCTTACAAAGTGGTCTTGCAGCTGTGAGCACCATATTTATGTGAATTAACCAGGGATACACATCATCGTAATGTCCAAGGTTTACACTTGTTGCACAAAGACCACTAGTTTGGGATGAGAACTGTATCATCTACTGGATTAAGTTGCTTGTGTTGGGAGTACCTTTAGATCACTCAAGAATGAGGGTGGTTCAAGGCTGGATTCAACTTCCTTAGGAGATCACAATGCACAGCTTAATATTGCATGCAGTGCACTCATATATCTTTAGATGGTTATTAAAGTGTGGTTACCATACAATCTGTAATGCAGTTAAATATTTATTAAATATATACATCTATTTGCATTTTTGGAAATGTATTGCTAGCTTTGGACATGTAGTTTAAGGTATACTTATCTTTTGTAAGAGTGTGTTTTAATGTGTCATGTTACATGTTTAAGTAGTCATTGTGAGGAGCACATGCTCACTATTATGTCTTATCATTTATACACAGGACTATCTGAGTCAACTTGAAGATAACTTTTAAATCCTGTTTGGACTTTGCTGAAGGTGATCTCATCATAATCATGTATCTTAGTTATACTTTTTGATACAAAGACTTCAGTGCTGAGTACCACTAGAGCTCAAAACTCAGACAAAGTCTATTAATGGTGTCCAAGGAAATAAGCTGCTGAAGGAGTTGGAAATGCTGCCAGGATATCAAAGCACAATTTATATGCACTGGTCAGAGGCTCACCATTAAGTGGTTCGAACAGATGGGATAGATGTATGCTATACAAGTTTTATACTTTTCCAATTTGGTTGTGACTGTTATACCTCCTTCTGAGCCCACCCATCTGCTCAGTTATTTCAGTTCCTGTATGGCCATCTACTAGGGGATGCTGGCTACACACTGGAATCATGGATGATGACACCCATCAGAAATGCACACACACCTACTGAGGAATGCCATAATGAGGCACATGCACAAACTAGGAACCTCATAGAGCTCAAGTCATGGTTCTGGTGCCTCAAAATATCTGGTTGAGCCCTGCAGTACTCTCCAGCCACATGTCCACAGATGTTCACAGTATGTGCCATGCTACACAATCTGATCCTGTGGAAACAGCTGTGGCAGGATCATCACAGAGATGGGACACACAGCCCCCCACCAGTGCCAAAGTACCCACAGCCACACCCACATGGGAACTCAGAGGAGGAACCTCCTGAGGCTGTCCCTGTAGACAGACGTATGCATGCCCAGTATGCCCTGGCCTTGGCAAAGAGGCAACATGTAGCACATGCATTGACAACCTAGGATCCTAGGGGCTGACACCTTACTCCAACTCACATACATAGTAAAAAGGATGCCAGCAAAACCACACAACCTGTAGCATACCATGTATTGGCTGTGTACTGCATGCATCAGACAGAATCAGCCCTGAAACACAGGTATCTCAACTGCTGCATTCATAAGGTAAGTCACTCTATGGTAGCATATGTATGAACGTGCTGCATGTATGCAAGGGACTAGAGTGGGCTACTGGGCTACTTGCAGAGAACTAACAGCTATGTGGGACAACAGGTACTCTGTCCAATACTGACTGCCTCATAATAAGCATTAGGACACAAGGCAGAAAAACCCACTGCAGTATGTAAGGAAAATGCCAAACAGTGGGGCCATAGGACAGATGCATGACCATCAATGTTCAGTTACCTACCCCCAACACATCAGTTTTCCCATACAACTGCAGTAACAGTATGTTTGTAAGGATATATCAGCAGACCATACAATCGCAGGGTTATCCCAAACAACCTGGCTGCATGTTCTATTTTCCACAATATGCAGGGGTCAAACTGTATGTCTGTCTGCTGTTGACAGTGTGAGGAATTAAACCTCCCTTTCTGGTGACTGGTGTGGCTCACTGGGTTAAGTACATTAGCATGGTTGATGGTGTTAATGATTCAAAGCTGGCCTGTATGTACAACTTTTGCATGTGAGGTACTTCTATGATAGGAGTCCCACAGACTGTCAATATGCCACAATCTGTTACTGCAAGTAAGCTGGACAAAGCCAAAGACAATGGAGGGACAGACGGCCAAACCTACAGACATTATACATGCTCTGAGTAACCTAGAAGGTGGCTAGTATAACAGCATATTGCAACAGGTCAGAGTAGCAGCAGAATGTAAAGGCCATCACTTAACTTGTGCCATTCTGTATAACAATTCAGTGTGCTCCATTTAGTAGTATATTACTGGAAAAATGCAACTGTTTGAGGAACACAGAAGACCTATAGGGCAGAATGCTGAACATCCTACAAAAACATGTACAGGCTGTCACCCTGTGTGTGGTATTACAGCATGTACCCGAGTCACATCACACCTACAATCACTTAGAGCAGGAAATCTGGACAAAGCCATGAACAGTAGTGGGACAAAGGCCCAAATATAAGGAGAATTAACTACTGGCCAGATAAATGTAGAACGTGCAGAGAATAACAGGTCATGCATTGGCATGGGTTTCCTAACGTATATGGAATCAGTAACTCAAAAGGCTATCATTTCCTAATGTCTATCTATAATGATTTGCCAATAATGTACAAGTAAATCACAATGCTGTGTAAAATGTAACATACATATGATGCAAAACTCTGTACATTTTATTACAATCTGTACAATTGATAAGTATAAGACATATATTGCATTCAGCACACAGCCAGAAATGCGTTGGACAAAATATCAGGGACCTGCTGGACTGCTGAATCTGGTACAACAGCAGCCAATTGGCTTCAGCACACAAAATCCCGGAATGGAGTACAGGTAGGTCAGGCCTGGAGTTGCCTTGTAAGTACTGATCATCACACTGGGCATGCTCCTACACTAACTTGAGCCAACATCTGATGCTTCATCTGCCTATGGAACTGATATGTGAAAATATGCAGACAGGCAGCTATGTATACATCAAGGAAACAACTTGCTGCTTGAAATCACACATTTATTGAGTCAAAACACAAGGTTTAGAGCTTTCATTCCTCTGGTAGGAACTTCATCAGAACAATGTTAAAACACAAAACAATATTTTAATATACTAATACAACCAATGAAAATCAAATAAAAAATCACATGACTGTATAAAAAGAAATCACATGACTATATAAAAAGAGAATCACATAACTGTATAAAAGACTTCCACTAAATAACATAATTCTTAAGTTTTAAAACTGGTGAAAGTGAGCACCCATCATTTAAACCAGGTGCAGACATGGCATCTAAACAGATTTGCTACTTCAATTCTTTTTGAGTCAGATGTTCATCAGTGATTTTCCCTTGTGCATTCTTTTTTGACCTGTTGAATAACCATAAACTCAAAAGTATGTGTAGGATTAACACTGTGTCTGAACAAAGCATTGGTGGTTCTCACTTTTCTAATGTCCAAATTGTGTTCATAAACACAGTGCCTTAATCTATGGGAGGTTTTGCTATATAAAATGAGGGGCAGTGTTGACAATGAGCACACACACACACACACACACACACACACACACACTTACACACATATATATATATATATATAATATAATATATATATATATATATATATATATATATATATATATATATATATATATATATATATGTATATATAAAGATATTAGGGACCTACAGACACTGGATCCTACCCAGTTTGGCTTTGTTAAGGGCAGACCCTGCCTCTTAAACCTGGTTGATTTCTTTGAAAGCCATTGACGAGAGGAAGGTGGTCCACACAGCCTACCTGGGCCTCGCAAAAGCCTTCGATACAATACCCCACTCGGGCATTATAGATAAGCTCACCAGCTTAAATATAAACCCCTATGTCACTAGATGGATTGCAAACTGGCTCAAGGACAGAACAACCCACATGGTTAGAATTGCTGGAGCCATGTCAGACTCCAAACCAGTTACAAGTGGTGTCCCACAAGGCTCAGTCCTGGGACCACTCTTGTTCGGTATATATTTCTCGGAGGTACAGGCCAACACGGAAGGACTGTGGCTGACCAAGTTCGTAGATGACTGCAAACTGGGTGCCATAATCGACTCTCCAGCCGACACAAGCATCCTCCAAAAGGGCTTCATAGAAACAGACAACTGGTGCCAGACCCATGGCCTCAAGCTATATGCCAAAAAGTGTATAGTCATCCCCTTTGGCAAAAACAAAATGCCCACAAATTACCACATAGGTGGTAATCCATTAAGTACAGAAGAAGTAATTAGGGACCTGGGGACCCAAGTTGATAGCAATCTCTCATTTGACAACCACGTGGCCAAAGTGGTTAGAAAAACATTTTATATAGCCCACCCAATCATGAAGGGATTCACATCTAGATCAGGGGAGGTCATTGTGCCTCTTTACTCATCCCTCATCAGGTCCATAATTGAGTACAATGCCCCTTTTGGGATGTACCTTACCAGACACCTGCAGCAACTGGAAATACCCCAAAAGTACCTCACCAAGAGGATCAAAGGGCTCAAACAGATGCCATATGCTGCCCGGTTAAAGAAACTCCAGCTCTACTCAGTGGCATACCGCCTGTCACTCTGGAATAAAATCCCAGTCCAGGTTAGGCAGAGTCCCTCATTGACTCTCTTCAAGAGGAATCTTGATGAGTGGATGGGAGATCGTAGGTTTACTCCGGGTATCACTTCTGTGTCACTGTTAGACAGAGGCACAGTATACTAACCTCGAAAAAGGGCATAGCAAAATAAATTTAAAATGGGTGGCGAAAGCCAAACACATTCTGGCTAGGCTTATAAATGCCCTCGGGTAGATAGCCTAGTATGAACCTATGAACCTATATATATATGTATATATATATATATATATATATATATATATATATATATATATATGGATAACCTTTATATCCTCGAA
The DNA here is from genome assembly GCF_019279795.1 of Protopterus annectens. Lineage (NCBI taxonomy): Eukaryota > Metazoa > Chordata > Ceratodontiformes > Protopteridae > Protopterus > Protopterus annectens. The sequence goes on along the minus strand of NC_056751.1, from coordinate 641,563,625 downwards.
ATCGCGTTTCGCCGACACACTAATAACCGACACCAAAAGACCGACAACAAAAAACGCCGACAACGCAAAACACCGAAAACCATTACAGCAACACACTACACGTAAACAACACAGTACACTACATAACATATGCACTATCCCTAACCCAAACCCTAACCCTAAGGTCCGACACTACCGCACACTTACCCTACCTGCACCCTAACCCTAACTCACTTACCCACCCGATCCCCAAGATCCGACACTACCGCACACTCACCCTACCTGCACCCTAACCCTAACTCACTTAACCCACCCCTAAACCCACAGTCCCTCACTATCACACACACACCCTACCTGCACCCTAACCCTAACTCACTTAACCCACCCCTAAACCCACAGTCCCTCACTATCGCACACACCCTACCTGCACCCTAACCCTAACTCACTTAACCCACCCCTAAACCCACAGTCCCTCACTATCGCACACTTACCTGTCCGCTCCCTAACACTAAATCCCTCACTCGATCGCACACTTACCGAGTCCGTCGGGTTCTCACCTTGTCGGTCATCTGCGTTGTCGGTGTTTTCATCCCGTCGGATTCCGTGTCGGCGGAACGCGTTGTCGGGCATCTAAAGGTGACCCATATATATATATATATATATATATATATATATATATATATATATATATATATATATATATATACATATACATATTATATATATATATTATATATGTTCATATATTATATATAGAGAGAGGAAACAAGAGTAGAGTGATATAGGCCCCCATATATATGTATATAATACAGTTACATAAAACGCACGCACAGCTACAGTTACATCCCTCTTTACATATATGTGTGTGGGGCTGTATGAATGTCCACACTTACACATAGACTGCTAGGGTTCTCTGCAACTATTTGCACAACAGTTGTCTGATAGTAATAGACCAAGGCCACGTAATGACATAATCCACTCAACCGCAGCACTCTGTGGCTGTGGAATGTCACTCTGTAGACAGACAATGTTCAGCAGGTATTGTAATGTGCAATGGCTGCAATGCAGGACTTGGACAGGCCATATTGTCACTGTCCAACTGTCCACCAAGCAAACTGCAACCGGCTACACATAGCGCTACTGATAACTGTACACACATAGCAGGGGTATCAACAGGTACCCCCACTGCTAGGACAATGGATGCAATAACAGCATAAAGCAGGCTCACTCTGCAGGCTGCACATGCTGTGTAATACAGGGCCACTTTACATAGTCCACAAGTACTGTGGCTGCAGCCACGTGTACAGCAGATGTGACTAGTGGTGTGTGCAATAAGTACTGTGAGCTATAGTGTATAATAGTAGGTAGGGGTTCTAATCTCACATCAGCCACATTGTGTGTATGTGTGTGTGTGTGTGTGTGTGTGTGTGTGTGTGTGTGTGTGTGTGTGTGTGTGTGCATATGTGTGTGTGTGTGTGTGTGTGTGTGTGTGTGTGTGTGTGTGTGTGTGTGTGTGTGTAGATATCTCCCTTACAGCAATACAGACATGCCCATCTGACCTATGTCTGTGCAAGAGTTAATCATTTTATGGCCCTGTGACTAGCATCCTCCTCAACATTGGCCTCCCTGTCAACTCCTGCTGATGTCATCCACCTTAACAGCACTGGCTGAAGATTTCAAACCAGATAAGATCTGTGGTGCATGTGATAAGCCCTTAGTGTTATTGTGTGTACTACTAGATCGGTAGGGGTTCTAATCTCAGTAAAGGCAACTGTGTGTGTGTGTGTGTGTGTGTGTGTGTGTGTGTGTGTGTGTGTGTGTGTGTAAATATATCCTTTTGCAGCAGTGTGCACATGCCTGCATCACCTATCTCTGTGCAATGGTTTTACATTTCAATGCCCTGTGACTACCTGCCAGCCTCTCCATTGGCCTCCTTTACAAGGCCTGCTGATGTCATCCACCTTAACAGCACTGGCTGACATTCTCAAGCAAGAGAAGCTCCGTGACACATGAGATAAGTACTTAGTGCTATAGTGTATACTACTAGATAGGCGGGGTTCTAATCTCAATAAAGGCAACTCTGTATGTAAATGTTTAAAATGTTCCCATGCAGCAATGCACATATGGCCATATGGGTGTGTAATTGCCATGCATTTTACTGCCCTATGACTAGCTGCTGGTCCTCAATAGCTCACATCTGCCAAGGTATAGATGCTATTCGCTACCACATACAGTTTTATGTACAGAACACCCAGGTGACATGTATCAAGGGTAGCAGACCTTGTCACAGGGTATCTATGCATGATTACGCTGACTGCCTCCATTGTCCCAACACATTGTTCTATGTTCTACACATATGCACCTAGGTAACCATGCATATATACAGCTGGACCTTTCTGATGTCATATGTCTGATGTGCTGTTATGCCATCCTGTGCCACTGTATTGGTACCAAGTCTCCATAGCATAGCCACTAAAACACCTGGGAAAAAACATACACAGTTCTGAGAGACACCTGTCATTCTGCAACACTACCGCCACTGTAACATCTTGCATATTGATGTGTACCCATGACACATGCCAGCATACAGTACCTGTCATGGCCCACAACACCTGGCGTGGCATAACATTACTGCACTACAAAACTACATTTAAATTAAATTAGTCACCCTGTGCATCAGACACATACTTGCATGTCCCTGCATTGATGGCATGGATGACAGGGATGTAGCACAGGTATCATCACATGTACAGGGTGTGTTGTGGGGGTGCCAGAGACCTAGGCTGTGCCAAACAGTTGACATCACGTGTGTGAGTCAGGAAGGGGTGCTGGATAGCTATGCCATGGAGAGGTGCTGTGTTTGTCTGTTGGTGACCTGCATGTGACAGTGATGTTTGAGTGTATGCATGTACACAGTCAAGCCCAGTGCTAGTCCTACACATGTGTATCTTGGACAGCTGTGGATCGTACATGGCAGAGTGGATAGTTCACTGTCTCTGGCCATGAACATGGGAACTGGCTCTGCCAGGAGTGACACTGGCACCACCATGCCCAGGGTCAGAAGCAGCGCTAGTAGCTGATGGTGACTGGTGCCTGCTGGACCCCTGTCCTCCACAGGGCTACTCAGGACTATGTGCCCATGGCCTGCCACATCATGGTGTGGACAGCACCCTCTAGTGGTGGAGGTACTGCCAGTACAGGAGCGATTTGTGTGCCAGGCCACCTGGACTCTCAGCAGATTCTGTTGCTGACCTACATCCATGTGTCCAATGCCTTTCTGCAATCAGATGTTCCAGTGCAGATAACATGAGGTCAAACACTAAAAATATCTTATCCCACAATGTGTCCAGTACATCACTGAATCAATCCATGGCATCACCCATGCGGTGGAGCCAGTCACAGATATCAGACTGTGGTGAATCCATAATCCTGAACATACATCTGGTGTTGCATTCAGAACATGGCTGTGCCTCCATGATAGACCGAAACATGCATTGAACTACCCATGATGTGACATCTGTGACAGGTGGTGGATGGGCAACAGTCCTCCTTCGAGCACCCCTGTCAATCTGCCTTTGTGGAACCTCACCAGCTTTCTGGCTATGACCAGTGTCTACACAAACTGATGCCATAGTTGTCACGCTTTCCTGTTTGATGTTGCCACACTCTGACTGTCCGATGTCTGTGGCCTCAGGGGACTGGGTATTTGTGGGCATACTGACTGTGTGCGGGGACAATGGGGGAGGAAGTGGAATGTCAACCCATGAGACAAATTCAGCCCCCAACAACCCCACCTGTGCCTCACTTTGGCCACCATCATCATCAGAGTCCAATGAGACACTGACATCAGGTTGTGAGGACACACTCCAACTCCCATGTTGACCTATGAGGAGGGCGACAAAATAAGTACAGTACTACATGCACTATTATGTATGGTAATCCACACACACATACATGTGAAGAGCCGCAACTGCATTCTGCATTCCACATCTTATCTCTGATCCAATGCACAACACACAAACAGACTGCAACATACACAGACAAGACAGGCCCTTTATGACATGCACTACAGCTACATCCAGTTACTGTTGCCAGTACTATACACCTGTGAGATAAACAATATATCTGTGTATCTGATAGACCTACACCTAAAACACAGTGCACCCTTCTTGAACATGCTATGCACGTTATAGTATTACTGCCTCAGGTATGTACCATCTCCATATTGTGTGTAAATAGGCATCTTGGAATGATTGCCTCCTGTATAGCAGGCTGCATAGTCCTTCACAAAATAAGTGCAAATGTGTTAATGTACCTGCAAATACACAGCTGGGAGTACCCATTCAATGCATTGCAGTTAAATGATCCAAAATTGAAAATACAACCTAGTCTGCTCTGGCTAAGCATAACAGTTGTGCCTAGGTGAAAATGGCAGCCCTTACCATTCTTAGGGTATATATGATGCACAAAACAACAGTATCACACTTAGCAGGTGCAGGACCTTGGACTCCATCCACAACCAATAGACCTATGGAAATGTGAGGGAGAGATATTGACAGCAATACCAAATGTGGCATTGTTACAGGATAATATGTGCATATAGCCACATGTGCAGTAGCTAATGTGATACTGCCTACATTGCTGACATTCTGCATATGTGTGCACAACTGTGCATTAATCCCCCACCAATGAAGATAGACCTGACACCTGGGTACTGGTATGCAGAGGCTGCCACAATGACTGATATAGTATTAAAGTAATAATTGCAGGAAGCTTACCTGGATGCTGCTCTGATATGGATGCTGTGGCACCGACCTCCATGATGTATGGGGTGATAGATGCTTGTGAGCTTGTGGTTGTTCCCAGGTTTGCCAGGAATTCCTCTGTGGTTGACAGTGGTTGTTCTGCTGCAGGCCCTCTACTGGTGGCAGCACAGTCCCTGGCCACAGTGGCTGCATTTTTCCATGCAGCATTGGCCATATCCATGGCCCAGTGTTGGACCTGCTCATAGGTCCTGTCATGGTATCCTACTTGGTTGACTGGCATGATGAGGTCAGCCTACAGTGCTGCACATTGTTCACAATGTTGGTGACTCCTGGACAGCAGAATGTCATGATGCAGTCTGAGGCCATCCAGAATAACATCATTTTCAGTGGCTGAAAATGGTGGCTGCCTCCTTCAATACATTCTTCCTGAAAGACAACACAAGGGGAACACATCACAGGAACAGATATATGGACATCCACTATGTACAGACCCTTTACAACCAATATGGCCTGCACTATCCACTTCTACCTCCCACGTCATAGCCCACAGACTATCAACACACTATGTGTGTGGCTATCACCAAGATAGTAGCAATCCCGGTTATGTCCCTGTGTGCCGTGACAGACTCTGCTGTTTGCCTACACACCCATCAATGCTGTCTACTGTCATGTGTACCCTATGGCCAAAGTCCCACAACTATGTTATATAGCCACTGTTGGATGAATAGGTGTGTTTTATTACAACTATATGGGGACAGTCCAGCAACAGCAGTGTGCCACAATAATAAACAGCAATGCAAACCTGCTGTAGTATGTCTTCCCTGTAGGCATCATACCTCTCCAGTACACAAATGTATATGGAATGTGTACTTGTGCCTGATATATGTGGTCCTTTTGGCACAAACATATGGATGTCTGGCAAATGAAAGAAAATGTGGCTGTCACACACCAGACCCCTCAAAAAACACTTATGCTACAGTAATATCTGTTAGTCTATTCCTAGTATTAATTTGTATGGCCAATATGTACACTCTGTTGCTGAGGTTGGGCCTGTGTCCCCCCACTAATAATGGCTATGACCTGCATTCCTGCTGTAGAGAGTCACCAGGTATGTTAGCCAAAGCTGCCTAGTGATGAGGTACGAATGCCAACAAAATAGTAACAGCCACAGTACATCACGGACAGTCAGGGACACCTTTACAACATCTGCAATATTCCTGTATGACATTCACAGACTGAGAGGAGCTGTACAACAGTACATCATGTGATATTAAAGCTATGCCCACCCTTACATACTGTCAATATGTCTAACCCATTATTCACTAGCTTTTGTATATGAGCCAGCCATTGTAGGAGGGAGTAATGGAGCCACAGCTGTGATTTGATTCAAAGCAGGCACAGCTGAGAGACATGCCTGTAGCTGTTGGACAGCAGTGCATCACCAATATGTCATTCCCAAAGATGTACTACAGGCGTACTGTTGGTATCCCTTTTTCCCATACCTCCATCCTCCCATCTGCATCCCATTATATGAGGACATATATTACATACCTGGTAGAGTGATGTAATCCTTTTGTGAACAAATCTACAAGAAAAAACTTTGTAGTCTGTCTTGGTAAAGCAACATACAGACCTGTTTCCCATAGGCAGTTGATTGCATTTTGTAGGTAATGCTCATTAACAGGTAATTGCCTGTGCACCAATCTGTATCTCAGATTTGCTAAATGCATCCAAAGCAGCTGTGTTGCACTTTCATTAGCCCATTACATGGCTCCACAGTGCAATATTTAAGGCCTTCAGGTAGCCCTTGGCCCCTTTGTGAGATGGACATTAGTGAGGTATGGAGACTATAGCATCACAGACGGTAGGTACAAATACTGTCCACTGTTGAGATTTATGAGGTATGTCTACAGTTGTGCATGCTGTGTTTGGCCATTGTCCCATGACATTGTGATAATCTGGCAGTTCAGTGTTAGACATTGTGGGTTGAGGTCAGTAAGGGGAAAGAGCCATGTGAGTGTCAGACATCATATCCATCAGAATATGCATGCTGATGCAGTAGCTGCTTTTCTATCAGCTCACTGTCTTTGTAAGGGCAAACTGTGAAACATGTCCTTGTCACTGGACCTTTGCCATATCCATGTGTGGTTTTGTTTGGATCCCTTGCTCTAGGGGGCTGTGAGGTATGGTAGGTCTGTATCAGGTAGCTTAACACACAGCTGCATATGTTGCAGGCTGCAGCTGCAGCTTTGGACACATAGGGTGTGTGTGAACACTTTGGAGGACAGCAAACTGTACGTGTAACTGAGTCAGCAGTGTCAGCTCTGTCATTAAGCAGAGCCAGGGTAAAGGTACCCTTTACAGTCCACTCGAGGCATGTCCTTAAGGTACATCTGTTATGTAACAGTTACAATCACAGAATAGTAGGTGACATATAGTTAGGCTACATGAATATGTGTAGTGTGTCCCTAACTACAGGCCTTTGACTTGCAAACATGGGTAGCAGTTAATTCATTAGTACCAACCTGTGTGGGTTTAAATTGCATCACTCAGTCATTATTTGCTGTATTTACAAGAATGTGATTGAAGTGCAGCCCACTGGATTTAAACCCAGGGCTATGGCTGGCAAAATCTACTGCATACAAAGTATTTAACAGACTGAGCTACTGAGTCAGTGTTGCAGCAGGTGTATTTGCAAGATATATGTGCATGCATACAGTCTGTTACACACATTGTCTGCATCTATCATTATGAGCATGTTTTTCAAAGGCAGTTGTTGTGCAGCAGGATCCCAGTTGTAGCCATATGTTGTTTGCCATTGCTGCCTTAGCAGGTGTGTTTAAAGATGTTGCTGATGAAATGGCATGGTTACCTGTTATCATACCTGTCAACCTGTTAGAGCAAGAACTCTGGACAAAGTCATACATACAAGTGGGACAAAGGCCCAAAACTAGGGGCAATCTTTACATATTGGTCTTACTAATGTAGAATGGTGATGGAATAGCAGGATTTGCATTAGCATGTGTTTTCTGATGGTTATGAAGTGTGACACTCAAATGTCTGTCGTGACTTTCTAGCCTCAATCTTTAATGACTTGCCACCACTTTCCCAGCAACATACATTTTTATGACAACCCAACCTCCGCCCCTGCTCCAAGGGGCTTTCGAGCCCCATCCCCTGAGGCAGTTCCACCTGAAGGTGGTGCAGGGCCAGCGGAGGGGGGCACTACCAGCATTGGTCCCAGATGAGCTGGTACCTGGTGCCATGGCTTGCTGAGTTAGGGTAGGCGGATCCGCAGGAACCAGCTGACCCAGACGTGTTGTGGGTATGGAGGTAAAGCAATAAACATAGGTGAGTTGTAAGCAAAAACTTTGTTGGTAATAACAGCATGCCAAAACATTTGAAATAACCCAATTACAGTTAAGTGCATATTATGTGAAATATAACAATAAATAACAGAACAGTCAGTATATTAACAGCAATACAATAAGGCCAACAGAATATGTAATTCAACAAGATATGTTAATATGCAACCATAGTCATGCATAACAGTAATAAAACACAGGCCCAAAATAAAGTTTATGGAACAATATATGTTAATAGTAAACCATAACCAATATATAGCAATAATAAATATATGAAGATAAGATGTGGGGAGAGAGAGAAATACAGTCCATTAATGTCATCATGGTCTATATGGTTGACAACAGTAATGCTAGCTACTCTACAGGTCTGTCCTTTCTTTTTGTGCAAATGCGCCCTATAGCTGCTGTAGCACATACATATGTCTCAAGCTATCCACATGGGACTCTATGGTCCAAGGAGTAACACCTGCAGCTACACAACTACAAAGAACATGTGCACATCAAGTGGACCTAAATTACTACCAAAGAGTACTGTGGGCTAATGTACTGTTAATTTGATATTGACATATAATCATGTCAATGATACATCTGTGACAGTGGGATTACACAACAGTAATTACATTCCCTAACAGCGTGACACTTGACAGACATGCATGTGTACAGTACCAAGACTACACAACTGTTGTGCCTTGCTTGTCAGGCATGGGGATCATACCTAATTGCACTGACTGCAGGGGATATATGCTCACATGTAGTAATTGACTGCATCAGCCTTTACAAGGCACTCCACGAATACAGCCATACCTTGATTACACATTTTATTTCGTTTATTTTATCATATTTTGTTATTATTGAGCCTGTGTTCTTCATTGGTTGGATAAATGGCACATTTGTGAATGATTTTAACAGTCAGTGACATCTGAACAAACAATTATTTACACATACTTTAGGTCACCTCACCCATTTACTAGTAGTTCCTGTCGCGAGAATATCTGTCATCATAACATAGCAGATTCAGTTATAGTTATTAGTACATGGAACTGGATTCAAACACTGGTCTGTGTATACTAAATGTACTTCATACACAGCATTTAACATACTGTGCTATTGAGTCAAAGCTGATATTTGACTGACTGATTTTGTCCTACAGCTCACCTGGAAGCAAAATATGACCTGGTACTACTACTACTACAGTGTTCTAATACAGTGCAGTGACAGTTGGACATACCTGCATGCAATGTAATCATGGCAGAGATACTAGGTAACCTATACATTACTAAATAAAATGCAGGTGTACACAATATATTGTTACTGGGTTGAAATATCAGCTCTCATTCCACAATTATTGCACAACAGTTTATTAAAGATACCTTCATGCATTTACTGGTGTAATTCTGAGTTTTTATTGACCAACAGTTAATGTAATGCAAGTATTGCAATACAGTTATAATTCCACAATTATTGCAAAAGAAACTTTATTTCATTTACGTTATCAAGATTAATGCTTTACTCTTTCCTGCTTATTGCAGTACATTTGGCAATACTCACTTATTGTACTCCAGGTCTATGACCACATTCATTGCAATACAATCAAAACTGTATATACCTAATGGCAGTTAATAGTTTACTCTTTCTTGCTTATATGACTATAGATTACAAGATCCATCAGTACTCACCACACTCACAGCACAACCTGGCCAGGCGCCCTGCATGTGCCTCAATGTTGCGGGTTCTCACCTCTGCAGCTGTTGGGAGAGAAACACACCATTATGCATACCAGTTTAGCAGACATTCAAGATTAAATATTTGTGAAATACTGGTAAGCATATGCCTACACAGTTTTTATTAAATCTGGGGGACAGATTTTCACATGTGGGACATTGTCCTCCTGAAACTCTTGGACCCAGATGTCCAACTGAGCCCCCTTCTGCCTTTTCAGGTCATCACAGTGGTGATGACACTGCTCACCTGTGCGGGGGATACCAGTTGCACTGGTGAGGTCCCTTTCCAGCCGGTCCCAAGTCTCCATTTTGCACTCAGAACCCTGGTAACCACCCTGCATGAGCCAGTCTTCATGGTTATTCACTAAGAGTCTGATCATAACCCTGGACTCCTCAATTCCCCACTGCTGTGCCTGAAAGCATGGACCCTCTCCAACACCTGCCATAGTATCCTCACAGGCTGAACTCCAATGGATTCTGCAGTATTCTCACCTAACGTGCTTAATATGGTCTGTTTTCCCACACTTTCATGCCATTGGGCAATTTTTAAAAATGCAGCATGTCATTTAGCACCATGCAAACCAGCTGAGCTAAGTTGAGCACTGCTTAAAAGGGCAATGCTTAGCAGCATTTGTCACCATTTAGCATTGTACAAACCAGCTAAGTGGAACTGTGTGGTGCCAAACAGTGCTAAAACGGATCTTGTTTAAGTAGTCCTTGGCATGGCTAAGCTGGGCTTAGCGGAGCTTAGCTAAGAGCAGTACCTCAGGGTTTAAAAGCAATTGGCATAATTTGTATTTACAAAATACATGCTTAATAACCCACTGGTGTATTCAAACCCTACATCTCCTGTGCATAAGGCTGTCATTATAACCATTTGGCTACATAAATGTATGGAATGCTGCTATACTTTCAGATATACTATCAGCTACATTTAAGCACTACTGAGCACCACTCTGTGCCATGAAAACCCGCTCAGCTATGCTTAAACATGACCTTTGCACTCATAATTTAATGTATCCGGCTTCTGTTTTTAGATATCTGGTATGTGTCAATTGCTGTGCACCAAACCACGCAAACTTAAAAAAAAAATAAAAACAATTTATAACTTTCACTAAATGATGAAATGCACTTTGACAGTTCAGGGGGTGTGTTACTCATCTGCAGACACAGTTAGTAACACACTCCCTACACTGATTCAATAACCGTGTTCCACGGCTCTCCCTTGACAGCACATCATCATTATTATGCATGGCGCACTACCAAGGGGGAAATCACATACACGGCTATGATACCTTCTGTGTAGGCTCTACACTATGCCTACACAGATTTTATTAAATCTGGGGGACAGATTTTCATATAGAAAGAAAGCACATTTGATAAACACTACAATACCGGGTGAAATAGCCTATGTTGTAAACATTTACATAATACTGGTGAAGTATGAAAAGTAATTATCTTGATAATATTTTCATTCATCTGGAGGTTGAGACTGACCCCTGTAAATAGAAGAATTTTATATACGAATGAAGAGCAAAGGGGGCTAGTATTGATAAACCCAATTGTATATGCAGCTTTAAATATGTATAAAGTATTAAAAGGAGTTATGAAAGATAATAAAAATTTGGTACAGACAATAATATATGGTAAATGCAAGGAATTTTGGGAAGAAATGAGAATGAAGAAAAGTAAACGTGTCATTGATGAAAAAAATGAAAGAATCTCATAGTAAAATTGTATTATGGAAACTAAAAAAGAATGTAATAGAAAAGAACAGGAAAGAATGGTATGTTAATATTATGAAATTTTTTTATTTTGTTGATCCATGGAAAGAGTTAGAAATAAGTAAGGAAAAAGCAATTATGATGAGATATACAAATTATAAAATAACTGAAGAATGTAATGATTTTTTGTGGAGGTTGTCCACAGGTAAATTACCAGTAAAAGTAAATATGGCACCCAAATGCATAGCTCTCAAGTGTACCTCATTACGAGGAATGTACCTCATTTGGGGTCTTAAAAGGTGCATGTTCCTCAAGGTTCCACATTGAAAGGGTCTGTCACACATTCATTGTTGGAAATTGTTTACCTGCTAGCCATGGCTAAATAGATGGGAATCATATTAATTCATTAGAATATCTTTTTTATACGTACAACCAGCCTATTTTAGCCATCATATGCCCTTCCTAGTTGAAGCTGTTAGTAAGCCAGTTGTAAGTGTTCCACTTTTTGCCCATTTGTCACACATTATGAGGGCTAATGTTCCTCATTTTGGGGACAGGAGGTTGACAGCTATGCCCAAATGTAAACAGGTTAGAATATGTAATAAGCATTTGAAACCACAGAATATGTATTTTTAAAATGTGAAAGAATTCAAGAGTTTCATATAAACATGATTTGGTTAAGGATTACTTGAAATTTGAAATGTTAAATATGGACATGATAGAATACCGTTATTATGGAACAAGATCTCAAGAAAAGAAAAAGAAAGTGGACAAAGTTATATTTTATGTAACAGGGACAATATGGAACAAGTGACTTAATGAGATCAAATACAATGGAAAATGGACATTGACAAAAATATTGGAGAAAATATGGGTTTTGGTTGTGGGTAAAAGAGTGGGGGGATACTTAAAAAGAAGTTGCTGTATTGAGTAATATTTTTCATGTAAATAATGTGAATATGCACATATGTAAATAATATGAAACGTATGAATGTTTACAAATAAAAAAATACTCTTTTTGATAGGTGCTATGGGATCTTTTACATCGACTATAGCTACCACCAACTCAGACCTTGGTTTAATGCCTCATCTGAAAGGCAACACACACACTCAGGAGTGCTGACCCCCACCTCCACTGACTGCAATGCAGTGCAAGCAATTCATCTACCTGGTGTGTGAATAGAACCCACAGCCTTCTGCATCAAAAGGAGTGTGATAACTGTTGCACCACTAACACTGTGTTGTGACATGAATTTCATACTACTGTACTGCCCACAGATATGGATGTTCCCATTGTTCTTGTACCCTGCCACTAGAATGTGTATTGTCCGGTCATCTCAGACATGCCTTCCTGTCCATACATGACTATCATCAGGATTCATTTGTCCCATAACTCATCCAACATCTTGATCAGATTTGCTGTGACCTCTGGTGATCAGGTTCTTGCTGGAATAACTCATGAATGGTGTCTGATGGCTATCTTCTTTATCTTTCTGCCTTTGCTTTGCAAACTTATAGAGTTTCTTTGTGCCATGTGCTGAGTCACTTTCCAGAAGTTGGTAGAATGGCTGTGATGTAGGACTGGATTTATTACAAGGTGACCTATCAGCTGCCTAGGGCCTGGTGCTGCCTAGAGTTGGGAGCTGCAAATATTTAAAAAACAAAAAAGAAAGGGAAAAAAGCTGTCTCACACCCACATTTTCCACCTGGCAACCAACAATTGCTGCTTGGCTGCTGTATCTCTGAATTCTCTCTCAGCTCAAATGTGATTGGTTAAAATGTAGAGACAACGAGAGGCTTCACAAAGTTCATGAAAGATTTGACAAAGTTTAAAGTATGGTATTTTTGTTGTTACAAGCATGGTTTTGGAACTGTAGTTTGCTGTAGCTGGGACAGAATTTTGCTGAAGTAGAATTGCATTTGCAATTTTACAGCCTGGTGAGGTACTTTTACAATATGTCTATTTTTTGCCAATTACCACTGGTGTTGAAGTGGAATTGCCAGTCCTGCACCATATGTGGTGTGGTTCTTTGACAGTGTGGTTGTTTTTCACCATTTGTCATTGCTGCTGTAGTGGAAATGCTCTAAAATATACTTTCTGGGTTTGAGCAGGGATGCACTCTCTGGCAGGGACCCCCATGGCATGCTTATGCTGGCTTTGACAATGAACAAACGCAAATTCTTTACCCCATGGAAGAATGACTGTATGTAGAGCGAGAGTTGAGCTATATTACTTCTATCCTGTGATATACATGGCTTATTTTACATGTTTGACTATTATTTTAGCATATGCTTCGGTTTCTTCGCATGTCTTTTCCCTAGTACCTCTTCCATAATGTATGCTGTTGTCCCATTATTGCATAACTGCTTTAACAGATTGTTTGATTTAAAATAGCTCTCTGGCACTAATTAAGGCCATTCCATTCTTCCTAGAAAGCAAAGTTAAACTTGAACCCAAGTATTTTGCTGCCTTTAAGCTTAGCAAAAATATTTTCATCTTCGATAGTCAGCATTTCATTAGCATGGTGTAAGGTTCAGTGATATATTAAGCAGGTGATCTGCTCTGGTTCTCAGTCTTAATAAAATACAACTTTCTCTAATTTAAGAACTTAACTGCAAGATTCCTGGGCACTCCCATGCTTGGTTATAGAGCCTGCCTTTCTATACAAAATTATATAAACATGCTGTAGCTCAGAAGGAATTCTAGCAGCTGTTTGGGTACTATTTTGCACGGTTTTGACGGTTTTGTTCCTTCCAGACCTCTAATGGCACCTATTTTAGGTCCTGCACCTTTGACTGCATTTTGCCATTTTCCTTTGATAAAGCATGCAAAACTGAGACATGCTCTCTAACATAAGCTGTTTGATTACCAACATGCACTATCTCTGTCTTTACACTGTTATCTTGATTGGAAAGATAGGGTACATTTATACATTTGTTAACTGAGCAATTGGACTCTTCCAAAGACCCTGTTCAGCACTGATTTGGGCCCTATGCAATACGAGTTTGAACAAATGTCAAGATAACTATAATAGCTACAGCATGGATTATAACACAGCACTTGACATGACAGTGTAGTAGTGCCTATGTCTGCTTTTGTCACTTCTGTTGCTGCTGTGTCTCTTATCAGACCACTTCGCATAACTGAAATAGCTGCTGGAGTATTTTTAATGTATGCGAGATCCTGTGTAAGCTAAGACATGGTTCAGATGCCCAAGGCCTGCTTGATGACTGGAAAAAGATTTATGTTCCTGCTGTTGTGTGCACATTTGATTCAGTAGCTGAAGCTTAGTGTTGTCCTAATTACTGCTAGACCGATGCCTCCCCTTCTTAGCTTACCAATTTTATGAACATTAAAGTCCTTTTTCTCTCAGTGTGTTTACGTTATAAGAAAAATTAGCTGATGCCATACAGAGCATGACAGAACTACTTCATTGTGAGGACTTCCAGGCCATGCTGCAAAATGGTACATTTTGGCATTAATTGTATATCTTTTATTTTTCTTCTTTACTTTGTTTAATGTGTTTTATTATACTAAACTGAGTCATTAATAATATGCTTTTTTAAATTATTTGTGCTTTTTACATCCAGTCTTGCAATACAGTCCATTCACAAGACTGTAAATGAAAGGCAGTGGTTGTGGGGAGGCACTAATATCCATGCGACCAAACCACTCTGTTCACTACATGAGAATACTGACCAGGGTGCAAGGGTGTATGTTAGGCTACTGAATTGTAAAAAATGTGAACTGCAAAACAGTGAAAATAAAACAGTGAATGGGACAATCATTGAACAACAACAACAATGTTGATAAAAACTACATCAAATGGTCATAGTCAGCTAACATTGCGCACACAACCAACCCAGATGGGAGGCTACATCCCCCCACCCCCCAACTATTTATACCAACTTTGAGATCACACTACACTGGGGAAAAGGGAAAAATGTAAAGGTTTCTCTTCAATTACCTTATGTATCGTATTACTTCCTGGTTGTTGGCCAACTATGGCCATTCAATGTTTTTTGAAGTTGCTGTCATTCAACGATTATCCCTTTCGCTGTTTTCCATTCACTGTTTCATGCTTTAAGCATTTTAGAATTTGGTAGCTGAACATGGACCCAGGGTGCAAAGACTGCTCAGTTTGCAGCACAAGTGTGGAGACCAGGAAATAGGAGGACATTTTTTTTCTCTGTGCAAGGCATCTGGGGTCTATATTATTTCTTCGACAGCTTAGGTTGTCGAATGCTTAATGATCGACACCTAACCGTCGAAGTTTTAAAATCACGAACGGCCATATACGAGAATTCTTTCCTTGGGAAAGAATTCACTAGGCCGTCCGGAAATAAAATTAACTTTTCAACCCAAGGAAAGAATTTGCTTATATGGCCATTCACAATTTTGAAACTTTGATGTTTAGGTGTCGATCATTGAGCATTCGACAACCTAAACTGTTGAAGAAATAATATAGACCCGGCATCTATAAGTTTGTGAATGGAGTACTACATGCAGCTTTATAAAACATACCAGGAGAAAGGTACAAAGGCAAGAAAGAGGGCATAAAGTATGAGAAGACAAGGATATTCTGACATCTGTACTGATTTGAGGAATGATAGCATATAATCTAAGTGCCGGGATAATGAGATGGGGTTTAGGCCTGGAAATGAAAAGCAACAAAAAGACAAGGTGGAGGAATCATTGTTCACAAATTATTTAGGTTAATTTCATATCTGAATTATGGATAAATGTTTTCACTTGAAAAATAATGCATCCATGAATTACTGTTCCTTCATGAGTGATGGAAAGCAACTCTGTGAAAGCAATCAAGAAAGAGATGTCTAATGGAAACTGAATGGCGGGTAGGACCAGATTAAGTGGGGGTAAAAGTGGCCAATCCCCTGCAGTCCCCTGAGGTGTGTGGGCTTATCTAACTATATTTAGTGCATATTTGGGTGTGCTAGCTTTCCTTCTGTATTCCAGTGTCTATGAATTCAGTTTAAGCTCAAGAACAATTTTATTTAAATCTGCACGAGAAATAAGAATATATATATATATAAACATCATAAACACAAATATAAATGCAAATTGGTCCTGATGAGGCATAATTGCAGGACAGGTATGGCATACAATGAGTTCATATTAATAAATAATAATCTGACCTAACAGGGACTGGAGCAGAATTCCATGGCAAGGTCAATGGCGTGTGCATCTCTCACCTACCACATAAACCCCTTGTAGCAAGAATTGTAATGCATTTTGGCTGCTGCATGGTTAATCTTTAAAATTATTATTATTATTATTTTCCAGGTTTTACACAATTTGGTTCTGAATCTTTACAGTAATTGTTGGTTCCCTATTCCCCAAAGAGTCGTATTCCCCCAGGTCATCACATGTGGGGATGCTGTCTCTTCCTAACCTTGAAACATCCAACAGAACTTATTTTCCTTATGTTGTTCTTTCTTGACTTGAAACATATGGCAGACATACTTTTTTTGCTTATGTTACTCCTGCCTGTCATTTGGGAAAGCTATCTTATCAGATTATGGCATGAGATGCTAAATCCTCATTTAGCAGTTGTGCAAAGTATCATCTGTTTAAGAGAGTCATTTTGAATCCATGCAAGATACACTTTTTACATTTGGCAATCAGTTTTAATGCATATATAATTTATTCTTTATGTTGTATATACTGTCTTATTCTACCACATTAAACCCTAGATGCTCTGCTTTTTAATTATTTGTACTATGCTTAGTCTTTCTTAAGTATTTAAATTAATAGTGATGGAATAATTATTAAAAAAAAATAATGGAAAATTAGGTCTTATGGGCCATTGGAAGCTAAGAAACATCTGAGACTTCCAAAGCCACAAAATGTTGCAAGTTCCAAAAGTACATAGTCTGTTGAGTAAAGGAACAAGTCTGAAGGATGGAAGTCACACCCGCAGAATTAGTAGCAGCCCCAGGACAGAGCAGCAGGGCTTACAGGCTGTATGGTATGATATTAGTAACTCTCAAGTGTGGAGTTCCATACTGAGCAGTAGTGCTTGGTGAACTGAACCCAGAGCTTTATGGTGATAAACGATAGGATAGACAACTAACCATGGCTCCGAAAGACGAGCTTAATGCACCTGTAACAAGTTATGCAACCTGGAGAGCAGTGCTAGACATAATTAAATTGTTAATCTGAAAACGTTAGGTACAAGAAATCACAGCACTCAAACAAGAAAATACTACAGTGGGAGAATATGCTTATTATGGGCAATATTCCTTAGATGGAAGCTTTTACGAACTAAATACTGATAAAAAGGTTATCTTTAAATGTAAATGTTCTGTCACACGCGCACACACACACAAACACACACACACACACACACACACACACACACACACACACACACACACACACACACACACACACACATATAAATATACATATACACATAAAAGTAAGAGTAGTAAACTATATACAAAAGGTTATGTATGAAATGTTTTATTATAATGGATAATGTGAAATTTGATCTAGCCCATGCTACAAAAGGGTTATTGTGCAGTCACTATGACTTAGTAAGTAGGAAAGTCTCTTTTTCTTATAATTACACATGCGTGTTTGTCCATACAGACATACATACAAGTTACTCACAGAAAGAGAATTTATAGTTTGTTCAGTGTATCTTTCTGTTGCATCAGCACCTCATAGCTGCATGTTCTCAAACCTGTTCTTTACCACTGACTGGTCACAAGCCCTTATAAATGTGTCTGCAGTTTTATTTTACCATTCAAACAGCACATTCCATCTGTTTACCACACTTTGAATGAAGTAATGCTTCTTCTCCTGAAACATTTCTCCTCTTCCATCTGCAGGCTATGCCCTCTCTTTCCCCCATTCCTTTTCTTCAGTTTACCTAACTCCCCATTAAAAAGCTATATTGCTGGAAAAATTTAACTGTTTTTTCAGAAAGAGAAATCAGAATGAGTGAATTAAGTTGAACTAAAGATGTAATGAACTATGAAAAAGAATGCAGTTCTGTAAAAAATAAAAGTAAAAAAGTTGTAACAGGACGGCCTTCTTAGTACATAGCTAGCATTCAGAAAAAGTGTACATTTGCAGCTGGAGGAATATACTACAGTTTGAAATTGAGCGTAACTCCTTACACACATATCAGCAGTTTCTGAAACTTAAGCATCTTTGAAGATGATACTCTAAGTCAAAGGATATTACCTTATTTGGGACCCCCCCCCCCAAAAAAAAAAAAACTCTGGAAACAGGAAAGCATCTTCCAAAATTCAAAACTGAAGCCACAAGAAAATCTATATGACACTAATGCAGACAGAGAGAGGAGAGAAAAGGGCCATTAACTGAAATAATTGCTGTATTATATTCTGAGATCTGCTGCTTGAAAGTTGACCCTTCTGTCTCACACTATACTTGTAGACTGTCCCTGTGCAGTTGCAGTTATTTCCCCTTTTTGTACTCCATGCTTCTAGCCTCCTTGTACAAACTGACTGCTCCAAACTTCATTACTCCTCTCTGTTTGTTGTTATCCAGAAAAAAATAGTCCTATTCACCACACTGAGGAGGACTCCCCCAGGACAAACCACATAGTGATATCGTAGGTCTTCTCTTTTGGAACCAGTCACTATGCTGGTTCCATGAGAAAGGACAATGTGAAAACTGAACCACTGAGAGTTTTTACAGTACCTCAAGAGGATACAGCAGCCTCAGAAGCAAATGCAGGGGACAGCGGTGATGTGGTATCCTATAAATGCTAAAAGTTTCAGCACTCAAACAATAGCAGCAATGCAAGGGACAGTGATGATCTACTATCCTATGGCTGCTAAGAGTTTCAGGACTCAGAATATAGCACAAGTGCATCAGACAGGTGTGACCTGGTATCCTATGGCTGCTAAGAGTTTAAGTACTTGGAGTATAGCACAGTGGAGGGGACAGTGGTCACCTGGTATCCTATGACTACTAAGATTTTCAGGATTTAGAGTATAGCTCCAACAGATCAGTTGATGTAATGCATTAGGGTCCACCAACATAAGTTCTACATTTTAAACATTACAGGATTTTTTTGTTCAGTATCAGAACATACAAAAGTATTTACAAAATCAATTGCTTGGTCTGACTTAATGTAGGAATATTTTAATATTTTCTGCTGTCTTTACTTTATTATAATTATTTAGTGTTGTGCTTTTGTTAAGTCATATTGTATGAGTATTGATTTTTTGTTCTTTTAAATAGAAATTGAAAATAAATCTTTAACATATTTGGCTTTGAGTGATAAAGTAATGCTCTGACATTCCAGCCAATGAGAGTGATTGTTAAATGGATCCCATTTTTTTCAATATATAATAGTACTGCACTCACTGCAGTAATGGCCTTTGAAATGAAAATGTTTATGAATTGGTCTTTGGTATTACCCATGGTTGTGGAGAGCTGCAGATGGTAACATATATGGTCACAAATGTCTGTCATTAGTGTCTCACTTATTTTAACTGTCAGCTGGATAAACTGACTAGACATGAACATTTTCAGTGGTGGAACAGAATAACCGATAAAGTGACTTTGTCATTCATTTTGCAAACAGAGAAGTGATGGAATCTAATCCATGACTGACCAGTAAGCCTGTTAGATGTTCATACCTTGAACCTAATTATGTTTCACTGAAAGAAAAGCTTAGTGCTATCAGTTCATCGTGTACCTAATCCATATCAAGACCTTTGCTTCACTGCTAACATTATGACTGCATCTCTTAAGACAGGGCAGTCTGAACTTTCAAGAAAAAAGGCTCATTTTCAACCTGAAACTCATTACATGATGTAATGTTAATAATATCTGAGTCTGTCTTCCAGTATTCTTATAATGCAGCTGCATGGAGTTAGCAATAAAGTGATGCGACCACTTATGCCAGCCCTCTGCCTGATTCCTGATATCTCAGTAGGTCTTTGATGCACCATGTCCACTAACATTTACGGAAGAGTGACAACAAATTGAGTGCAGCTTTGACTGCCAATGCTCTATGTATTTTGTAAGATTTAACGGTAGATACCAAAGAGTATTAAAAACTGTCAGGGCAGTATTCGTAAATATTGGTGCTCTTTGGAGTAGGGCCATAGCAGTTCAGAAATATCAGGACACACTTTGTGTAAGTATACTATCCTAAGCTTGGAATGCATATGCAAAAGAGACAGCACCACTGGAGTACTGTCTACTCCCTGTGGGGCAACCTGTCAGGCCACAATTACATACCAAGAAAAGGTGCTGTGTTTAATCTCACAATAACTGCTCCTCTGCTAGTATGTTGCATATTGTCCTGAGTGGGTCCTTATCACTTTATAATGCACTACTTACTCAACTTCTCTTCATCAAACTCTATTAATTGAAATCTTATTCCATTGAAAGATTGTTTCAGTGAAGTTTTTCACAAGGGAAAAAACAGTGGGCCATAATCGGGGATTTGCCCTTTTCTCTACTGTAGTGTGATCTTGGAGTTGCTATATTTAGTTGAGGGGGGGTGTGGGGGGCACAGTCCCCCACCTAAGTTGGTTTTAAGTAGTGCTGTTTTTGTTGCAGTTACTGGTTTGGCCAAGTGTTTTTTTTTCCCTGGGAAAAATTTCCCTAAAATAATCTTTCTACGGAATAAGACTTCGCTTAATAGAGTTCAGCAAAGAGGTGTTCGGTAAGCAGTGCATTAGATAAAGTGATATAGACACATGCTGAGCAAGATTATAGCAAAGCAACCAAAACAAAACAAGTAGATAAGCAAGTAAATGAATAAAGCATCACCTCTGCTGCATGGAAGGAAAATCTATACTAGCAACCAAGCTTCCTATAGCTTTGGTAAATCTGCTACAGCACACTACCTTGCTCCAACCACAGTGGTCTGGCAAGTTCCTACCAATAGAAACTTGCACAGCACCACATCTCCTCATTATCATAAAAGAGTAATAGCTTGTGTCTGATGCCATATACATAACAACTGTGATGTTTCCTCCCACATCCCAGAGACATGCTGTAGGTGGATTGGACACTCCAAATTGGCCCTAGATGTGAGTGTCTGCATGTGTGTGCCTTCTGTGGAAGGTTGGGCACCAGGCTGGCACCTCAGCACTGTAAAACTCTACTGCCAATCATGAGCAGATGGGTGATCCGCTGTGGTGACCCCTAACCAGGAAAAAGCTGAAAGAAGAAGAAGAGTAAAGGAATTACTAATGGTATTGTGTTCCTTACTTGGTAAGGCAGAATGGACTGTGCCTAACCATCCTTACATCACTGTGCTAGGTAGTGATGTCACACTGCACAGCAGTGTCTGCCAGCCCAAGTGCAGGAGCACTAAGTATGCATTGGGATACCAGGTTCTTCTGTGTGCCATTCAGTAAAACTAGAAAGCTGTTGTGCACCATTGGAGACTACTGTAATTCATGTATATGAATAACAGTATTCCCCATCAGTATACTAATCATGATACAAATGATGCTGGTACATAGGTTGGGAGGGTGGCCTAATGGTTAAGGTAGTTGCCTTACAAACACAAAGTGCATGGTTTGAGTCTCACAAGGGATAATTCACTAAGCTTGTAAGGGCAATCTATGAGCCTATATCTGCTCATTATGTTTACTAATAACAGGGCCTGCCCCTTTCTAATTAATTCACTCACACTATAAACTTTCAATTAATCTGTTTGCTGTGATATTTTAGAATAGTAATACACACTATCCAACAGACAATATACCATACTAACACACATACAAAATGGCAGAAGGCAGAAAAACAAAGAGTTGATTGTTTCCCCTAGCACCTCACCAACATGACTTTTAGGGGAATCCAACAAAACACACATTTCAACATATTTAAATTCATCTGCCAATTAATCAATTAAATAATTCACCCATGTGAATTCCATTAAATGTAAAGGCACATAACCCATCAAAATTATATTAAATATTTCCATACTATTTAATTATTTATACCATTAGGTGTTAAGATCATATATTTTATAATCATCCTGGCTTCTAAATTATTTAAATGCTAACCACGTTCCACCCCCCCCCCCCAGTCAATTTAATTCTAGCAAGGGCAACAGAAACAAAATAATTTATATTGCTGTCTTTACATGGAAACACATCCACCACCACACTGCTAAGAGTGTACTTATTACACATGGCATAAAAATGCTCCTGTACAAGTATTTTAAACATCCTTTTTGTCTGACCTATGTACCACTTAGGTTACTGACAAATACATCTAATACCATGCACCACCTTATTAGAATGTCAGGAATAAAACTCTTTTAATATATTCAGAATTAAAACCAGGAACACAACAAACCCACAGCGTTAGCAGGTGCTACAAACTCCAGTCATATAATCTAGACAGATGGTAAGCACGAAGAGATTAAATGAACTCTATTTATTCAATAACAAACAGGAAAACTCCAGATAAGCGCTTTCGCATTGCTGCTTCATCAGATCTCATACATCTCTCATGAGATCTGATGAAGCAGCAATGCGAAAGCGCTTATCTGGAGTTTTCCTGTTTGTTATTGAATAAATAGAGTTCATTTAATCTCTTCGTGCTTACCATCTGTCTAGATTATATGACTGGAGTTTGTAGCACCTGCTAACGCTGTGGGTTTGTTGTGTTCCTGGTTTTAATTCTGTTTTTTGATAACCCCAGCGCCTACCTGAAGCAAGACCAGCTTTTCGTTCTTTTAATATATTCATTTTACCATTGATCTTATAATCCAATCCACTCAGCACACTTCCACACACATTATACCTCCAAAATCTAAATATACCAATCCTTCCTCCATTTACAAAGTCTAAATGAACTTCTAAGACAAAATTTCACCCAAATTAGAACTCTACATACTATAAGCCAATTTGACTTAATAACCTGAACAGATAGTTCAGAATAAGTAGAATATTTATTAACATAATATAATGCATCTCTTGTATTGCCAGAATTTTGGGGAACCATCTTAAATATAGGTTTAACACATCTAATCCCTTCCTTGGCTTTACTAAAACCTTTATCCTTACATTTCCAAATAAAAATTCAGAGTAGCCTCTCAGATTTAACCTAGATTCCATCTCCTGAAAGAATTTTGAAGTATTATTTTTCAACCTTATAATTCCCCCAAAAGCACAAACTGAACTAAATGGGGCAGATAAGTATTGGTGGCATAGAAAAATATATATTAGAAATAATAGGGAAACCGTGTAGTAAGGGAGTTTGTTGCTTGGTGTAACACACTCATTTTTGTGCAACAAAGTTCAATGCCAGCCTCACAAACCAGCTTGATCACCCAATCATTTCTTCTTATTTTACTACATTATTATACTCTAGCCTTTAATACCTCTCAATTCCTTAAATTCTAGAGAAGATACCAGCACAGCCTACCTCTCTTCTTTTATAGAATATACTTCTCTCCTTACCTAACCTCCTCCACCTTTCTGAATCTAGCATCACTGAATCTCATACTGCCCTGCAACTTCTTTTTCCTTCTTCATTGCTACTTCACCACCACCTGACATCTATAAAATATAGATTCTTTTACTTAATTATGCTACACTTCAACTTATCCTATATTCTTTTCCTCCTACTGTGCCATCATATCTTGCAATATCTCTCTGACTCTGTCCCAACCACCTATCCATACTTCCTCTTTGCACTCTCCACACATTGCACCAAACCTATTTAATATATTGCACCTCACCTTTATTGCAAATATAGACTGATTAACTGCATGTCAACTCAAACCAAAACAAAATTAAGTGCAAGAACCCTCTCCAAAAAACAAGGATGCATAATCCCACAATATTCTAAAATTCTTCTAGGAGGAGATATACACCCTAATCCTCCCTCACCTATCACAAGGAACACTAAGATAATTCCCAGAAACAGCCAATCCCCAACCGTGGAGATATAATTTTTACTGCTATAAATGTTAGAAGTATAAGAAATAAAACTACTGAACTACATGCCTGGATTACCTGACATATACCTGATGTTCTAATTGTAATTGAAACTTGGCTTAAACTCAATATAAACAACTCTGAAATTTTACCTCCTGGCTTTAATATCATCTGCAATGACCATATAAAGAAGAAAGGTAGTGGTATTATTTTAATATTTCCCAGTACATACCATACCTCCTCATACAGCAAACTAATGCCAAAATTCAGTTCAGCAGAGCTTCTTATTGATTTCCTCAGAATAAACAATTAAAAGTATATATGTATTACTGTCCTTTATATCCCTCCTGGTGACAAAACAGCTATACTGGAAGATATCCTACATTGGATAGATATCCATAACATTTCCATAAGAAATATTATTAGATGATGTGAATGTCAATTGGTTGGACACAAGCTCTAAACCCCCTACATCTAGCATAAACATATACGGTTTCATGCAATTAATTAACAGCCCCACACTGTGACAAAGGGGAATACTGCCAGCCCAGCTATCTGGAATTTTGTAAATAATTATATGTCATTTGAGAATATTAATATGATTCATATAGAAGTGTGACAGAAGGAGATACTACCAACCCAGCTATCTGGAATTTTGTAAGTGGTTATGTGTCATTTGTGAATTCCAACATGCTTCATGTAAGATGCTTGTGCTATAACTGTGTTAGAACTGTATGTTATGTACTGATCTAAAATGTAACCACAGCATGCCCTGCTGGCATAGAACAGAAATGTATATAAACTATTGTAATTGTGTAAATGTATATGTTTTAACAGTGTGAACCAGAACATAGAAGGCTAACTTGCAAAACTTCAAGAAAATAGTTGAACTTGAATTGTTTTACAATTGTGCTATAAAAGGTATCTTTCAGTTTCAGTAAACAGGAGACAGGAAGTCTACAATAGGGGGCTCTCTGTGTTGTTTTGTAAGTGTTTTATTGTTTTATGTCTTCCTGCAGTTGCAAACATCTGAAAGCTAAGTATTTTCACAGAGAGATGTTAAATGCTGATAGTTTCTCGCAGTGAAGGTTTACCTTGGGAATTAAAGTCAGGTGACAAAAGGTGATGTGAGCCAAGCTAACCCAGCAGTAATAGTTGATATTAATTTAAGAACTCTCTGAGAAAGAAAGGGGGAATTTTGTACTTGTCTTTGACCTGACAACATTCAGTCATCATCACCTCTGTACTTGCCTTGCTGTAAGTAAGTGTTTGGGCATAGTAACTCTTTTAGATTCTGATAGGAATATAGTAATGTATAGTTTAGATGTTTTCTTTAGTTATTTGAGACTGTCCTTCAATGCTGTTTAAATATTTCTTGCAATTTTGAACTGTGATGTAACTGAATACTTACTGAATATTGTCTTGTTCTTTTATTATTTATTATTAAATATGTTTAAACCTTTTAATTGTGTCTGGTCTGTTTAAAGATATTTAAGCTCTTAGAGTACTTGCATATCTATTTGGTGACACTGTACAGGCCACTCCTAAATAGTCTTGCTCTGGGTCAGACTAAAATTTGGAATAATAATTACATTACACAGTAGGATTGAACACCCTTTGCTAAGGGCCTTAAAGTAGCTGATAAGTAGTAGCTGGTGGCAGTGGAAACTACCTTATAGTCTGGGCAGAAGGGGACATAGCTAGTAAACCTGTGCCAGCCTTTCCCAGGAGTATGTGTGTGTTTATGTGTTTGTATATAAATCAAATCTCAAAGAGTTTGTATGTCAGCTACTTGGGCAGGGACATGAATTACTGGTTGGACAGAGAGGGTACTGGAGATCTTGGGTTTGCCACTCAGCCGAGATTTCAACCCTATAGCTGTGCAGATGGGAGCCCTATTGGGGATCTGGAGATAGAGGGAGAAACCAGCCCCAGACTGTCTGTGATCTCTATGTGCTCTTAAGGGAAATTGCACTTTACTGTATGTGTACTTGTCATCCTGCCAGTGTGTACATTCCCCACTGTTGTCAGTGGTGAGGATTGAGGCTCCTTGATTACTGGGCCAGTGCAAGGGCATCACACACATTATAGCAGAACATCAGATTCTCTGTTAGACTAGATCCTAGTATCAGACCCTAGCAAATACTATACCATGACTACAATGTCAGATTCTCTCGGCGATTATCTCCCAGTCTATATGATTAGACATCTCATTCATCCAGTTAAACAACATATGTATGATACAACACGTAACCTTTCCAAGTTTAACCTAGAAATGTTCATTACTACACATAGCATCTATTAATTGGAACTTCCTAAAAATCCTCCCCTTAGACAATGCTGTAATTGAATTCAGTACAACTTTTATAAATATCCTAAATGGCCTTGCAAATCCTAGAAGAAAAAGACCAAAAACAAATAATGCAATTTGATTAACCAAAAAGAATAGAAATCTTATGCTGGACAGAGAAAAGAATGGAAAACATGGCAAACGTATAAATACCTAAACATCTTGAAAACTTTAGAATGCTTCACAATTGTACTGAAGAGTAAATAAATAAAGACAAAAAATATACTATATTAACTTTCAGAGCAATGCTAAATGCAACTCTAAAAACTGTGGATATCCATTAAAGAAATCTTACATCTCGGTCAAAAATTCAACCCAAATCCCTCTCCCAATAACTCACCACTTAAACCTGCAATACAGTTCAAGTCTTATTTTATAGATAGCATAGCATCTCTAACTAAGGATTATTCAACATCTAATCCCAACCCTGTCTGATAGCCATATATCACCACATCCAAGTTAACCTTCAAATATATGCCTGCATCTTATATAAAACTTCTCTTAAACAAACTTAAACCATGCCCTTCTTCAGCTGATGACCTTCCAAGTGAATACCTAAAAATAGCAGCCAGTAAAGTTGCTTATCCAATCTTAGTCCTTATAAACAGGTCAATCTGGGAATCCCACATTCCCTCTCTCTTGAATAAGTCACACATTATCACTCTTCAAAGGAAGAAATTCAACAGGCGTTAGTAATTTTATACCTAGTGAAGCCGTGGTGGTGAAGCAGTAGCATTGTCGCCTCACAACAAGAGGTTCTCCCCTTCAATTCCCAGCTGGAGCGCCTTCTGTGTGGAGTCTACATGTCCTCCCCATGGTTGAGTGGCATTCAAAAGACATGCATGAATGGGCATGCCTTCATTGAAGGTTGGGCGTCGGGCTGGCACCTTGGCACCATAAAAATCTATTGCCAATCATTAGCGGACCGGAGTTCTGCTGTGGCAACCCCTAACTGGGAAAAGCCGAAAGAAGAAGAAGAAGCAATCTTATCTCCTCTCACCAAAATACTTGAAAATGTATTTGAAAACATTTGCTAGACTATCTCCTGCAGAAAGAATTCCTATTCTCTATACAACATGGCTTCCATCCTTCCCTTAGGACTAGCACTGCCCTTCTATCCTATATAGATACTGTCAATAAAGCTAGAGATAATGGCAAACTAGTCTCTTTCTTATTTCTAGACTTGTCTAAAGCCTTTAACACAGTTTGTCACAGCAAACTTTTCCTTCAAATGTCCTTAGTAGGTCTCTCTCGGCCCTCCCTTCTGTGGACTTGTCCAATAGGTATCAGTCAGTAAAATGGCACTGCATGTTCTCTCCTTACCTCCTAGTCACAACCAGGGCACCACAAGGTTCTGTCCTCAGTCCTGTCCTCTTTAACATTTTCACCAACACCCTCTATACTTCCACACAGCAGACCACCCTAATACAATACACAAATGATTCCCCTCTCATTTGCACAGTTGAAAACATGGTACACCTCCAAAAAATTACTCAGTAAGCTTTAACAGCCACTGAAACATAGCTTCATAACTCAAAGCTTATGCTCAACCTGAAAAAAACTAAACTCCTATTTTTTCCCCAAATCCCTCTCTCATGAAAAAAGCAAATTCAAAGTCCTCTCTCTTGATAATACAACCATTGCAGTCACTTCTAATAGCAAACTATTAGAGGTGATAGTGGATAATAATCTTACATTTGAACTGCATATACAAAATTGCAAAAGAAAAACTCATAAAAAAACTAGAAATGCTTTACAGAGCCAAAAACTTTCTCACCGATGCAACTAAAACTACACTTGCCACTACTTATCTCCTCCCCACTCTTCTATATGGTGTGCCCATTCTTAGTAACCTGCAGGCTTCACACAAATTAAAATGTGAACAATGCCATAACAAAGTTGCAAAATTTGCAGCACATACCTGTTTCAGAACCCACCACTGTACAGAGTCTATATTATTTTGTTGAATGGCTATTCAGTGAATAACCATTCATTGAACACCTATTTAGTAAAGTTTCTCCTCATTGAACTGAAAATTTTAACTAGGGTAAATAAGTGATTGGCTACAATCTGGAATTTGCCCTTTTCCCCATGTAGTGTGATCTCAGATTTGGCATAGTTGGGGGGGGGGGGTGGTACTCCACCTTGGCAGGTTTTAAATTTTTTTTTTTTGCAGTCACTCGGTTGGCCAACTGGTTGTTTGACCTACTTAAAATTTGCCGTTCAGTGAAGTCAGGCTTTGCTAAATAGGTGTTCGATGAATGGCTATTTGCTGAATAAGTATTCAAAGAAATGTCATAGACCCCACTGTATAACACTGAAAAACCTTAATTGGTTAGAACTGCCACATCAACTAACATATGTACAACTCCTTACCACCTGTAAAATAATCCCACCTCCATCTGCCTGCCCAGCACTAAAAAACATTCCAGACAACTATGCTGCTAGTTGGTCATTGTATTCCAGTATCCAAAAACTCCTATCTGTCTACAGACCTACAAATCTGCTGGGCATTGTCTGTACTCATACAAGGTTGCTAAGGCCCGGAACTCCTTACCTGTATCCATCAGGTCTATATCCTCTCTTATATTTCAAAAACACTCTGAAAGACTTCCTAGCTAAAATCTGGCTCTGTTCTTGCTCAAACCCAGGATACACTAAATCCTTAAATGTGAAGAAGTACCTTTTCATTCCTTATATCTCCTTCCTCTCCCTTCTTCACTTACTTCCTTACTGCTATCTAATTCTCTTCCCTGACTTTCTCTTTAAATATACCATAAACCTGTATTTCCCTCACTTCATATTGCAATTCCTATTTATATTATACTAACTTACCTTTAATTCATCTAAAAACTGTTTAAAAGTTCTCTAAATAGTAAATGATTGTCATATACCTTGTATCGATTCTTAACCAATGTTTTATATTGTTTCTAATTTCTTATAATTATTTAAACTGCAGATGTTTTGATTTATTTTTGAAGATTGTACAATTATTTTTGAAGATTGTAAAATTATTGTTCTTAAATTGTTTTTGTAATAATTTGGAGCTTTTCTCCCTGAGCCTTCACTGAAAATAGACTTTTACCCAGGCAGACTTTCCTGATAATCAAATGTCAATAAATAAATAATTAAAATGAATAAAATAAAATACACAGGTGTTGTCCTGTCATCTCTACTACAAAAGAGGTATATGGGAATTAATTTACAACTTTTAGGTTTCATAATAATGGCATGATAATCTAACTAGAAATAGTAAAGGTTGTCATGCAAACTGACATTCTATGTCCTGAACAAATGGGTCAGCCTTTATTCATGATTCCAGGAAATTATACCTTTACCAGTACTATCTAACTGTCAAACAAAAAAATGAACTTGGAGAGGGGGAGCTACAAAGTAGCATTTGCTCAGAGAAATGAAGTTCAATCACAGATTGCCAGCTTTATTCTCCAAAATACTCCCAACTTCACAAACTCTGCTAAGACTATGCATATATTATTTAAAGAACAGTCTATCTTCCCTTAACAGTCCTCTTGTCCTAATACTGTACAATTATCCTGCTCTCTGTTTTAGTGCACATATGGCGGCCATGTTTTAGTTTTTGTTTTTGCAAATACTATCTTAGAAGGTTTTATAAGTTAAGCAGTGGGAGAACTGGATCATCATTTGTTCATACTGATCATCCTGTTAGCATTAAATATATATTAGCAGTATGTAAAGAAGGAAGTATCTGGCAGTTTTATTTTATTGCTAAATGAAGCTATAAACATTTAAGTTCTTTTATCTAAATTTAATAAATGCATTTGCAAATGTAGTTAGATTGTTGTGACATTTTATATTTCATAAAATATATCCATTATCCATATTACTGAAACTGTATTGCCCAGTGCTCAGAGTATAAGATGGAAATCAAAATCTTAAGTCTGTTCTCATCACAGATGGCTACTGTCTATTTATTTATTTATTTACTGATATTTGCTTACCAGGAAAGTCTGACTGGGTAGAAGCCCATTTTCAGTTAAGGCTGGGGAGAAAAGCTCCAAATTATTACAAAACATTTTAAGAACATCAATTTTACAGTCTTCAAAAATAAAACAAAAGCATCTGCAGTTTAAATCATTATAACAGATTAGTGAAAAATATAAAACATCTGTTAATAATCTATACAAGTTATATGACAAACATTTAATATTTATAGACATTTTAGACAGTTTGTAGAAAAAATAAAGGTAAGTTAGTCTAATACAAACAGAAATTGCAATATGAAGTGAGGAAATAACAGACTTAAGGAATATTTAGAGAGAAAGTCAGGGAACAAAATTTGATAGAAGAAAGTAAGTGAAGAAGGGAGAGTAAGGAGGTACAAGGAATGTAAAAAGGCACTTGTTCACATTTATGGATATAGTTTATCCTGGTTTCCAGCAAAAACAGAGCCAGATTTTAGCTAGGAATTTTTTCAGAGTGGTTTTCAAAGATGGGAGGGAGGGTAGTGACCTGATGGATACAGGTAAGGAGTTCCAGGCCACAGCAACTTTGTTTAAGTACAGATAATGCCCAGCAGATTTGATGGGTTTATAGCCAGACAGGAGTTTTTGGTCACTGGATCATAATGACAGACTGGGAACATAGTTGTATAGAATGTTTTTTAGTGCTGGACAGCAGATGGATGCTGAACAATTTTATAGGTAGCAAGAAGCTGTGTATATGTTAGTTGATTAGGCAGTTCTAATCAATTAAGGCTGTTCAGTGCTATACAGTGGTGGATTTCAAAAGGGAAATTTGCTGCAGTTTAGCAACTTTGTTATAGCATTGTTCAAGTTTCAATTTTTGTGAAGCCTGGAACTTAGTAAGGATAGGAGTGACATAAAGAAGTGTGGGGAGGAGAGAAGTAGTGGCAAGTGTAGTCTTAGTTATACAAGTGAGAAACTTTTGGCTCTTAAAAGCATCTTTTTTTTTTTAGTTTTAAAACAATAAATAAACAAATCAATTATAAAACAAACAAATAATATTTACACAGGTCCACAGCTGATCAATACATCAAAGTTATACATCAACAGCAATTAATATTTTTCAAGCAAGTATTTATGTTTAAGCCATAATTTATATGAATGTGTAATATTACAAGTTCTCATCTTTATACTATGCACTTCATTACTGCAGACAATTTTTTCCACACTAACAAATTCAACATTAGAGCGTAACTTTACTTTTCCAATTTTGAGTAATTACTTTTCTGGCTATAGCAAGAATGGTCCAAAGAAGAGGCAATTGGGTTTTTGGAATTATCTCAAGAACTGGAGCACTAAAAAAACTAAAGATTTAGAAATATTACATCTATCTGACCAAAGAGCTTGAATAAAGTTATTCATTTTTTCCAAAAAGGGAGGTGACTTTACATTCATATATATGTGCCCAATCAGCTATTATTTCAGAAGCACATCTCCAGCATTTAATTTTATTAGATTTATACATAACTGTAATTTTGAGAGTGACAAAAAATCTTTGTAAAAATTTCTCAGTGAAAATTTTCTAATATAATGAAGATGAAGTTTTGTCAGTAGATTTTAGTATTAGTTTCTTGTATTCTTCAAAGAAGTCTTCATTATTAATTTTTGAGGAGTAGTTCTACTAGGAATTGTCTAAATATGTGAAATATAACTTAAGAATTGTATAAATTTGTGACAAATATGATTTATTTTTCACTGCATTATTACTGATATTTATTAAGAATTCCAATAATTTTGGGAACTATTTCTTATCCAAACAAACAACTGGAAGAGTAAGTGCCTCGAAGAAACTAAACTACAAGAGAAAACAGAAGCACTAGGAGCCACGGGTCACAGGAACAGACTTTATTTAATACAATAGCACAAAAATCCACCAAGAAACTCTGAATTATTTCTCCGTGTTTTTCGTTAGCAATGTAACGAATTACATTGCCAACGAAAAACACGGAGAAGTAGTTCAGCGTTTCTTGGTGGATTTTTGTGCTATTGGAGTAAATAAAGTCTGTTCCTGCAACTATTTCTTATCTAGGTTAAAAAGCTTATTTAGCTCTGTGTTTACAAGGTCAATAAATATTTGTAAAATTAACCATTTCCCAGAATCTTGATTGCAATTGGACCTAAAATGCTCAACAGTATAATATATCAGTACCATTTAAGAATTGATGCAAATAAATGAAATTAATTTGTTGTCACAATACTAGCATTTTGTTGAAGTTATGAATTTCTAAGCAGTAGTTTCACATGTAATTGGAAGCATAGAAAATATTAAGTCTTTAATACAATGGTTAGAATATATGAACTTCTGGAAAGAGGAAATGATGTTATTTAAATAGGAAATTTGTGAAGTGGATGTAATACCATTTACGCAAAAGTCTTTTAATAAAAACATAAAAGTATTAGGCACTATGACTGGTTGTGATATGTTTATTACTTGGTAATAATATTTATTGATGTATTTGCTTGCATTTTGAATCATAAGATGACTATATCCACAATGCTATAACTTTTACCATTGTTAAAGTAACATACAATTGAATATCAGGGAATCTGTTTCCACCATTACCACATCCTTTTCTGTGCCAATCAAAGGGAAACTCTTGGTTTATTAGGATGCCAAAAATTAATTAGAATATTATTTATCTTTTTCATATTTTTTTGGGTGAAGATAGTACTAAAGATTGTAAGACAAACAGTATTTTAGAGAGAATTATCACCTTAATAAGAATTAATCATTCTTCCATGGTAAAAAAGAATTTGTTCCAATTTGTGACTAAACATAAAATTTTATCAACAACATACTGAAAGTTTGTTTGTTTGTATCTTTTTTATATTAGACATAATGGTTATACCAAGGTTTTAATTTGATTGCAATTCCAATTGAAATTAGAAGATTTCTTTAAACTGACTCATAGAACTAATTAAATGTTCTAATGAATTTTCTATATTTCCTAATATTAGTAAAATATTATCAGCAAAGAGGTGAATCTTTAGTTCGAAATCTTCTTTTATTTTGCTACCATTAATGTTATTATTGGATCTAATACCATTAGCAAAGGGTTCTATAGCCAATGCAAAAGGTAAAGGTGATAATGGAAACCTTGTGTTGTGCTTTTTTGTAATTTAAAGGAATTAGAAAGAAAATAACCTATTTTTACATAAGCATAACAGTTATTTCATAACTTAGAAATTAATGCAATTAGCTCAGGTGAGAAATTATACACTTTAAGTGTTTTAAACAGCTATGACCAATTAACTGAGTCAAAAGCCTTATCTAAATTGAGAGAAATGATAGAATGTTCTTTTTATTTTTATTTGTATAGTCTATTAATGTATGTATCCTTATTATATTATCTTGTACTTGTCTATTTAAAGTAAACTCAGTTTGATCACTGTTAATTAGTTTAGGTATAAGTAGATTAATTATTTTAGATAAAATGGACATGAACATCTTATAGACCTCATTTAAAAGTGAAATCGGTCTGTATGCTGAGCACTTTGTAAGATCCTTATCTTGTTTTAGAATAGGTGATATAAGGGAATATTTCCACAATGGCAGAATTCAGCAGTTGTTTTTATTTCTCTGTAGACCTTATCTAACATTCTAATGGCATCATGTGGCAGTATTTTATTTAGTTCTGGTATAAAACCATCTAAGCCTGGTGCCTTACTACTTTTTTTTTTTACTTTTTAATTTGATCTTTTATTTCTGTTAAAGTGAATGGTCTGTCAATTTTTATTTGTTCAGTTGTTACTTTATTATTTACATTTTCCCTTAGAAAATTTTCAACTATATCATCATTATCTAGGTTATTTGTATTATTATTTATATTTTTATAAAATATTTTAAAGCCCTCAAGAATACATTTAATATATGTTCTGCTTTATTTTTTATTATTTATATGTGTTATAATTTCTTTGATATGATTTAGTTTATTCATTTTCTTTAATCTAAGAGCAAGTTTATGCTAAATTAAAGGGTTTACTGAATATGCATGAAGTTTAAGTTTTTCCAGTTTTGTTGAAACTATGTAATGTAAAATTTCAACATATTTTGATTTTAAGTTTTTAAATTCAGATTGACTGATAATGTCATTTGGTTTTAGATTTAACTTTAGTGTGTCCATTTTGGCCTATAGTGTACTCAATTCTTTGTCCCATTCTCTTGTTTTACTAATATACCAGCTTATAACTCTTCCAGCTAAATAAGCCATTAGTGAATCCCATAGGACAATTGTCAGTTACTTCACCTTTCATGTTTATCTCTAGGAATTTTTTTTCCAACAAACAACTTTATTAAATTTTCACATAAGACAGAGGCAATCTCATTTCTAAGAAATGTTTGATCTTTTTAAAATACCGATCCTTGAATCTTTTATTTTAATAATTTATGCTGGTAATCTTCTGTTATGTATTAGATTGTCAGTTTTTAAACTAATATCAAATATTATAGCATTATGGTCTAATAATGGACATGAAGCTATTGAAACATCTCTGATACATGATAACAGATTGTGTGAGACAAACATTTTTTCAATATTTGTGTTCCATATCTATATGAATAATGGGTACATTGAAATAAGCTTGTTTTCCATAGCTCATATATATCCTTTAAATTCATTAGATTTATACAATCCATTAAGTGTTTGGCTGAAGATGTGATTCTCAGCTTTCTACCTGCATTGGAATCTTTCACTGATAAAATACAATTAAAAACAACAGCCATTATGACCTCACCTTTCATATAGTAGACTACAGTATCTAAGTAATTTTTTGCATTTTAGCTCCAACACCTGGAATCTAGTAAGAGATCATCAATGTATATAGTTTTATATTCCATTCAGTTATAACAATGTTTAACATACCATTTTTATCAACATAATGAAAAAAGGAAACTGGATGTACCACCACAGACCTTATTAAAACCCCCTACATTTTATTAAACAAGACTGATAAAAAATGGTAAAACAAGATATAATGACGTAAAGCTTCAATTCAGGAACAAGAAAAATAGGATAACCACTTTCAGCACATAGGATCCAACTCTCACAAACCACTATTGTAAATCTCAATAACAGCCAGACCAATCACTTGTCAAGTCTGAGCCAACTCCTTCAAGTTTTAGCAAGTCATATTTTCCTATGGTGATGCCACTCTTTTAGGATCAGTTTTAAGGGAATAACCCCATTTAGCCCAGGTGGTCTGCCCTCATATCAGCTATCCACTTTATTTCAACAATTTCCATCCTATTTTGTATATACCCTTCTCTTAAATCTTCGGAGACAAATTTTAAAGCCATAAACTTAAAGGTATGGCCCTTATTCTCCATTATATGACATGCCACTACATTGGTCTTGACATGGTCCTTGATATCATTCACATGATGGAGAATCCTCTGTTTAAACATTCTGCTCATTTTAACTATATAGAAACCAGTGCAGTGTTAACACACTTCTACATATACAAAATTGTTACCATTGCAGTCAGTGTACTTATTCAACCAATAAAGTCTTTCCAGTCACTGGATGTACAAACTGGTTAGTAGTGTTAATGTAGGTGCATGCCTTACACCTTCCACACACATATGTGTACCATTCTTTGAAGTATAGTTCGCCTTTTGTATACCATCTTTATGGCATAGTATATTTTTAAGTTCTTCCTGTACTTGAAAGAAAAGCTTGGTGTTTCCCTCACTATGTGCTTTAGATCCCCATTTACTGGTAGAACTGACCAATTCTTTCAAGTAATCTCACAGATCTGGAGAGTGTCAGAGCTACATATTAAAAGCATTTAAGGTGCTTATCTCCTCCAGGGGTAACTTTCATCTCTGCATTATTCTTCTTAGTTGGTAGGCATTTGGAAAAATAGAGACGCCCCTTTCCCCTCTTCAACTCTTCAATTATTTTGTTGTCCAGTCTGATATTTTTCTCCTTATAACCTCTGTTTAAAAAGTCCTGCACCACCTTATTCTATTCACAATCAAAGGTCTCATCACTAGTACATAGTCTGAAAACATGAAGGATATGCTTCTCCACTGTACTGAAGAAAATGGGTCTCAGATGCATACTTGATTTATGTAGCAGATGGTTCCTCTAACTTTCTTTCCTATATAGGGAGGTGTCAATGCCAGTTATTGGATCTAAGGTCAGTTTGATGTCAAGGAACTCTATCTTAGTAGCTGACACATGCACTTCAAACACCAAAAATGAAGTAGTGGTGTTTATATAAGTAATAAACTCAGACAAAAGTTTTTCACTCCCTCCCTATATGAGGAATATATCATCCACAAAATGACTGTAAAATATTATATTCTTTCTCTCCATGGGGTGACAACACTAAAAACATGTTCTGACTCCCATTGAGCCATCACTATGTTGGAGTACCTATTAGTACAAGATGTGCCCATGGCTACTCCACACTTTTGCCAACAGTAATCATTATCAAAAGTAAAGATATTATTTTCCAATATCAATTCAAGTAACACAGAAATCTGCAGAACAAGTGTGGCATCTAACTCAGATTGAATAAACTCTCTTACTGATTTCACCCCATAGTCATTAGGTTTCACTATGAAGAGGCTCCATACATGCATAGTGACCATTAATAGGTCAGTGAGCAGTTCAGTAGTACTTAAATTCTAGTGCAGAGTCTCTAAAAAATGTGAAGTATCTTTCAGCACAGTTGGTACTTTCAATAGCAATCTTTTCAGTCGCTACGCTATATAAATAGAGATTGGTTCTGTGATCCACACTCTCCCAGACACTATAGGATTCAGAGGTGGGTTCATTCTATTCTTGTGCATCATTGATAAACCACTTTTTGATGGTATCTGTGGATGAGCTATTTGAAAGTAGTCAAACAACTCTTGTGTTATATTTCTAGTGATAAGCAAGTTGTGGAGGGGATCTTGAACTTCATGTATAGTTCTTGACTGGCTAGAACTCCCTAAAACTCCCTAATCTTCTTCAGGAGTACCAACTCATAGAAGCCTTTAAAATCCTGAAACATCTAGAGAACACCCCTGCTCTAAAAACATACTAACCCCTTATTCCAACCTAAGTTCACTTCGCTCATCAAACAAACTCCTAATCCAAACAAGCAAGTCCCATAACCTAGGTGGGGACACACTGTATTCTAATATTATTGGCAAGGTGTGGAACTCTCTTCCTAATAAGCTCACGTCTTTACCATCACAAGCTCAATTCAAAAAAGAGCTAAAAATCCACTATAAATCACAATGGCTTTGTCCTTGCACAAACCCAGACTAACTTCAAAAGAACTCTACCCTCTCCAAAACATAACACTCCTATGTGCAATTCAACATATAAGATCAGCCTAGAACATCCCATACTAACTAAAGAATAGGCCATTTTTGTCTTACTCAACTAATTGCAAATTATCGTGAATATAATGAACTGTAACCAACTGTAGTTTCTAATGTAATAATTTTTTTTCTCTTTATAAATTATGTAAATTGTCTATATGTCTTTGTAACTATCTGTCATTGTTAACCATGTCGGAGCTTTTCTTCCCGGGACTCCGCTGAAAATGGACATGTATCCAGTCGGACTATCCCGGTCAACAAATGTAAAATAAAATAAAATAAATAAAATATTGACATCTACCTTTGATATTTTCTTATAAGTCCTATCATCATTCAGCATCTCCGTCATTTTGTTCTGATACATATTAGAACCAATCACAACAGTAGCTCTGCCTTTATCGGCTGGTTTAATCACTATGTCATTCCTCCTCATTAGCTCTTGTAAAGCTCTTTTATCTTCCCTTGATGGCAAACTGTCCTTAGATCCAATAACTGGCTCCAGCACATCCCTATATAGGAAAAAAAGTTGGAGGAACCATCTGTTACATAAATCAAGTATGCATCCGAGACACATTTTCTACAATATAGTGGAGAATCAGATCCTTTGTGTTTACAGACTGTGTGCTAATGATGAGGCCTTTGATTGTGAACAGAAGAAGTTAGTGCAGATTTTTTAAACAGAGGTTACAAGAAGAAAGATATCAGACTGGACAACAAAAGAACTGAAGAGTTGAGGAGGGGAGAGCAGCACCACTATTTTTCCAGATGCCCACCAACTAAGAAGGATAGTGCAGGGATGGAAGTGACCCCTGGAGGGGATAAGCACCTTAAAAGCCTTTTAACATATAGCCTTGACACCCCCCCAGATCTGTGAGATTATTAGAAAGAATTGGTCTGTTCTAGCAGTGGACAAAGATCTAAAGTACATAGTGAGGAAAACACCAAGCTTCTCTTTCAAGAACAGGAAGAACTTAAAAAGGTTACTATGCCATAAAGACGGTATACAAAAGGCGAGATATACCTCGAAGAAGGGTACACATATGTGTTGTAAGTAAGGCATGCACTTACATGAACACTACTAACCAATCTGTACAGTGACTGGAAAGATTTATTGGTTGAATATGTACGCTGATTGCAATAGTAAAAAATTTGTATATGTGGCAGTGTATAAACACTGCACTGGTTTCTATATAGGTAAAAGAAACAGAATGTTTAAAGAGAGGATATCAAGAACCATGTCAAGACCAATGCATTGTCATGTCATATGATGGAGAATAAGGGCCATACCTTTAAGTCTATGGCTCTGGAAATTTTCTCTGAAGATTTGACATAAGGACATATACAAAATAGGATGGAAATTATTAAAATAAAATGGATAGCCGGTATGAGGGCAGACCATCCACTCAGGTTAAATGGGTTATTCCCTTAAAACTGATCCTAAAAGGGTGATATCTCCATAGGAAAATATGATTGGCTGAAACTTGAAGGAGTTGGCTCAGACTTGATAAACGATTGGTTTGGCTCTTATTGAAATTTGCTGAAGTGATTTGCAAGAGTAGGATATGATGAAGGCTATGTGCTAAAAGTGCTTATCCTATGTTTCTTGTTCCTGAATTGAAGTTGTACCTTGTTATATCTTGTTTTAGCATTTTCTACCAACGTCTTGTTTAATAAAAATGTAAGTGGTTTTAATAAGTTCCATGGCAGTACATCCAGTTTCTTTTTTTTTTTTCATTTAGTGCTGTTTTTAACTTTGGACTACCTTTAGCAAAACACATGGTTTGTGGACTTTTTCTTATTGTTTGTTTGATCCCTGTTTTCATACATGGCTGAGAGTATCAGTGTGGGTAATGGAAAGGAGGACAATACAATGAACAAATTAACAACCAATGCTAGTTTGAACCAAAGTATGCCAGAGATTTTGGTGAGTCATACAAATCCTCTATTGTCATTAAATTTGGATATGGAGGTTTATAAAGAGGTTGACAAGACCCAGGCCTCTGATACTTTTGATAAGATATTCTTAGAAGTGGAAAATACTGCCTATCATCTCAAATGGTTACAATGGCAACATTTCCACTTAGAAACTTGTATACACCACCAAATTGTCCCCAGGGGTTTATGAATTAAGTGCATGCCTACTTATGGCAACACATATCCTGATCTTATTGCCTGATGGCAAGCCATTAATATAGATATAAGCTTTAGATATATTAGGCTGCTTACTGAGTATTTCAAACTGGTTGAAGAAGAAACTGCCAAACAGATGAGAAGGAAGCAACTCAAGATGAAGAACATGGTTTTATCAGATGCATGTATTACTAAGCTAGACACTCTACAATGCAATCTTAACCTATATGACAGCAAGTTAAAAAATACAAAAAGCCAAAAACTTACCAGGGAGTTTCATGACTTTAAACTGGGCAATTTATTTGATTGGCTAAGAAGTGAAGAGCAGTCAAATAGGAATAGTACTACAGTGAATGGCACATTTGATAAACCTCTTCTTTTGTTAACTGTGATAAGGCATCGAGAAAGTTTTGGCTTGGAAAAGAAGAAAACACAGCTGTAGCTGAAATAGATTCTACAGCACACAATGTAGTGGCTTCCATGTCAGAGTCTGTTTGCAATAGTATGCCAGGTAGTTCACTGGCCACTTGGAATACAACAGAACAAGTTCTTGGCAACCACACTTGAAATTAAGTTGTATCCCCTAGTGTACTTGATTTGAGCACACAACCAAAAGAAGGTGCTTCACACCTGCCAGTTTTCCAAAAGATATCTATTTTCATCCAACCATGACAACCTTAAACCCACATATCCTTGAGTCAGGAAAGAAAAAAGAGAAAGTAACAAACTAACTAAAGCACTGAATAAAGAATCACTTGTAGTAAATGTCTCGGACTGTGTTTTAAGTAGAGGAAATCATCATATTAGAGAAGGGTTTATCCTTTATTCCATCTTTCCACTCTAAGTTGAGTGAATTTACCATTGATATTAAGTGCTTTGGGAGGAACATTACACTGAAACATATGTTTGGAGGGACTGATGAAGGAAGATTTGATTGTTTTAAGAAACCAAGTATATTCATACATTTATCTCATCCAGCAGTAGAATTGTTTGTACTTCTATGTGAAAAAGAAGTAGCCAGTTTGTAGCAAATAATAAGAATAGAAATTTTTATAATTTGAAAAGAGAAGAAAAAAGAGCTTTACAAGAGTTAATGAGAAGGAATGACATACTGATTAAACCATCCGATAATGGCGGAGCCACTGTTGTGATGGGTTCTGATATCTATCAAAACAAAATGATGGTGATGCTGAATGATGATAGGATTTATAAGAAAATATCAAAGGTAAATGTCAATAGAAGTATAAGTGAAGTTCAAGACACCCTCTGTGACTTGCTTATGACTAGGAATATAACACAAGAGTTGTTTGCCTACTTTAAAATAGGTTATCCACAGATACCATTCATAAGTGGTTTACCAAAGATACACAAGAATAGAATGAACCCACCCCTGCATCCTACAGTGTCTGGGAGAGGGTGGATCATAGAAATGATCTCTATTTATATAAAGTAGCAATTGAAGAGATTGCTATTGAAAGTACTAACTGTGCTGAAAAATACTGCTCATTTTTTAGAGACTCTGCACCACAATTTAAGTACTACTGAACAGCTCATTGACCTATTAATGGTCACTATGGATGCACATAGCCTCTTCACAGTGATACCCAATGACTATGGGGTGAAGGCAGTAAGAGAGTTTATTTGATCTGAGTTAGATGCCACACTTGTCCA
This sequence comes from Protopterus annectens, assembly GCF_019279795.1. Classification (NCBI taxonomy): domain Eukaryota; kingdom Metazoa; phylum Chordata; order Ceratodontiformes; family Protopteridae; genus Protopterus; species Protopterus annectens. The sequence continues at coordinate 641,521,676 of NC_056751.1, read as the reverse complement.
GCAGATTTGTGTTACTTGAGTTGATATTGGAAAATAATATCTTTACTTATGGTAATGATTACTATTGTCAAAAGTGGGGAGTAGCCATGGGCACTTCTTGCGCTAATAGCTACTCCAATATGGTGATGGCTCGATCAAAGTTAGAACATGTATTTAGTGTTGTCAACCCCTGGAGAGAGACAATAGTATTTTACAACTGTTTTGTAGATGATATATTCCTCATATTGGGAGAGAGTGAAAAACTTTTGTCTGAGTTTATCACTTACTTAACCATCACTACTTTATTTTTGGAGTTCAAAGTGCATCCATCAGCTTCTGTGATAGAGTTCCTTGACTCACTGAATGAGCTGCTGTTTCTTTATTTTACTTCATCTGGTACCTCGGCTACACAAGCCTTCTAAGGAATAACTAAATGCAGTTTAAGCAGCCTTTTTATATCCCCTTAATTAATGTGTTAATAGAGTTAATTACTGTACATCAATTATTCTACTTTTAATTATCACACATTCAGTTGTTAAGTTATTGTGAACTTCTACCCAAACTTAAAAGTGTACCCCCATATATACAGGTATCAAACAGATAAACAAGATAAAAAAGCCCAAGAATTTTATACATCATATAAAACACACAACCATTTACTACATACTATATTAAATAGTACATATTTAAACATTATAAACAATTAATTAATGAATGAATAACCAATGCTCTATAATAAACTTACATTGAATAAATTTCACTGTTCAATGCATATGTCAATGTCACATTCATTCCAATACTTGTTTAACATATGACTAATGTATTATTGCACTTTTCCACTACTTTTCATCATGTTATTAATTTATGTTTTTTTGATTTTTTAATGTCATTCTTATGTTACTGCAAACTATTAAATGTTAATCCAAATGTTCCTATACATCCCAATTAATTTCCAAATTTAACTCACTGGGGAACAAAGTACCTAAATTCACTATGATTTTGGTTTCTAACCTTAAGAGTCTATGTCTAAATTCACCCCCCCCCATATTTTGCCTTCCAAAAGGTTGAGCGAGAACACTAAAGAAGAAGCTGTCAGTGCTTCCCCCATGGACAGTGCAAAAATGCTGAGCCACTGGGCTTTCCATTCTCCTATTCCTCACATCTCCCAAATGTTCTAAGATTCTTAACTTGACCTTTCTTTTTGTTTGTCCTATATACCACATCCTGGGTGTGCACCCACACCCAATAATGTAGACCCCCCACAGGAGTCACATTTAAATTCATTTTTAATCCAGAATTTCTTCCAATGTATTGTTTAACCATCCACATTTTTTATTTTACTACACATTTTGCACATTCCACAGGGGAATGCCCCCAGCCTCCTCCCCATTGTGCCCTGTGCCTTTTCATTCAATAATTCCTTTAAATTACTAAAACGGCCACATGAAAAAATGACTTTTTCTGGGAGCAATTTCCCCACTACTTCATCCCTATAAATCACCGGCCATAATTTATTGACCAGCTCTCTTAGTATTTCAGAAAAGGGAGATAACTTAGTTACAAAAAACATGGACTCTACATTTTCAGTTCCTTTTCCATTTTCTTTTTGAATTTTCTGAAAACCTCTGGGACTGCTCAACATACATCTTTTATTCACCTCCCCTCTGAGTTTATTCAATGCTCCCTGGATGTACCCATCTGTATAACCTCTTTTAAGTAATCTATTTTTCACCATAATAAATTCATTTTCTAAAACCTTCTTGTCAGAGGTATTAGTCATAGTTCGTTTGAATTTTCCATATGCTAACGATTTTATCAAATGCAAAAGGCGTGCTCTATTGGCCTCCAAAAATTATCTGCAGCAGTTACTTTGGGAAAAAGCCTATAATGTAACTCCCCATTGAAATCTACATAGAATTCCATATCCAAAAATTGCATACTTCTATTATTATCTCTATATGTGAATTCCAACCCAAATGAATTCTGATTTAATATGCTCATAAAAGTATCAAATTCACATAGTTCACCTTTGCACACAAAAATCAAATCATCAATAAAGCATTTGAACATAACTACCCTGCTCTTGACAACACATGTTGGATAAATAAACATATTTTCAAAAAAAATCCATAAACAAAATGGCATAAGAGGGGGTGAACGCTGCCTCCATTGCTGTTCCCTCTAACCGCAAATAATATTCCCCCTCAAAAACAAAGTAGTTATGTGTCAAAGCATATTCCAAAAGTTGGCAAATATAAGCAGTTTTAGGGCCATCCCCTTTCATTTTTACAATTGCCTCCAAACCTTTTTCTATTTTAATATTCATATATAGAGACTATACATCTGGACAAGCAAAATAATAGTCTGACTTCCACTGGATTTTATTGATGCACTCTAAAATATGAGTAGTGTTCTTAATATATGACTGGATTCTAGGGAGAAAAACTTTTAAATGAGAATCCAAAACGATGCTTAGGTTCTGCAAAAATGCCTCCACCCCCAAGACTATTGGTCTTCCAGGGGGTTTAGTTATAGATTTATGTAACTTGGGAACTGCGAAAAACCTGTCATTTTTTGGATTCTTAAGATGTAATCTTTTAACATCTTTCTGATCAAAAAATCCCAGCCTTTCTCCCCTTTCCAGTAATTCAAATAAACCTTCATTAAATTCCTTCACTGGATTAGAATGCAATTTTTTATAAACCATATTGTCACGCAACAAATCAAACACCATGCTGTTATAGTCATTCCTTGTCAAAATGACCCAGTTTCCCCCTTTATCCGCTTGTGGAAATACATAATTGGTGGTTAAACCACGCAACTGCTTTAAGGCCAACCACTGTTCCTTATGTAAATTCCATGCTTTAGAATTCTTAATGAAATGACAATAAGCATCTTCAATTTGTTTACATAATACATTCTCAAACACATTAACTGCATTAGGATTTTTAGGGGGGACAAAAGAACTAATATAAGGAACTTTGGGCACATTCAATTTACCATATCCAGTAGAAAAAAAGACATTTTCAACAATGAACAAATCAGAGTGACTTTCCATATCCACCACATTGTCCCAGTCTGTAAACGGATTGTCATAAATAGACATATTAAGCAGTGAGTCCTCCATATTTTCTTCATTTACTTCATTCATTACATTAAGTCCATTCCCCTGTGATAACATTTGCCCTTTACTAGAAAAAAATGCCCTCAAGTGTAGTTTCCTACAAAATTTCTTTGCTTCACCCAATACATCAGCATGTGTAGGAAAAAAACTTTGGAACAAACTTATTGCCCTTAAGGAGACACTAACTACTGCCATCGTTAACCTTAAATCCGATAGATTCACAATAGTTAATGTTTAAGTTACAGTACTGTTACCACCAGCATTTTCTGTTTGATTTACTAATGCTCGCGAGTCCATCAAAATATTACCATTAGTCAATTTAGATGCACAAGGTACTGAAAATAAACTTTCCCCAGTCTCTTCAACAGTCACAGAATCTGGGAAACAGTTATCAAGGAATGAATTCACTACATTGGAAACGGGACATACCTTAGTGTGTCCAACAGGACAACTCAGTTTATCTTTCCCTTTCCCTGGAACCTTTTTCCTCTGCCTTCCCCTCGATTCTGGTTCTCAGAACTTTCCATGTTCTTGGTTTGAGGAGGCCCACCAGCCGCTTTGCTCTCATCTTCAAAAAAGATGCTCTTCCATCCATTGGACACCAGCTTGCCCAAGGATAGAGATGTATCATGAGAGGATGGACCTGAACATGTTCTATTCCTTCTACCAGGTTGACGTATACGCCATGATCATGCCACTGTTGTAGTCATTGATATCTTGATTTAACTTTTTCTTCTTTCTCTCTATTACTTCAAACTCCACCTTGGCCACACTTAACTTGATTTCACGCAATTTGCTAGAGAAATAATTTTCAGAGGTTTCAGCTATCAGCACCTCCTGCCAATTTGTGGTGCATAATAACAAAACTACTTTCCAGTCCTCAAATAGATCTAGCTCTTCCTCCGAGAACTCAAATGCAGGCAGCCAATCTACTCTTAGCCCCCTTGGTGTAATGTTCATATCTACATATTTCTGCACAGTCTTATGTCATAGTATAAGGAAACCTCCTTTTTTAATAATTTCTCCAACTGTTCATACCTCTCATCCATTCGGATATCCATTCCCATAGACCATGGATCATTGTTAACCATTTTGTTTTCTCTCTCTTTTCCACATCTCAGTACACCTTAACCTTTCCATATCAGCTTGGGTTTTAAACACACCCAGAATTAAGATGCTCCTTCCAAAAACATTTTCAAAAAAACACCAATTCCCAAATGGAACAAGGAAGACTCCCCAGGAAAAAACACAGTCAAGAAGCACTGAATTAGCTGCTATTTCTTTATTTTTTTTCATCTGGTACCTCGGCTACACAAGCCTTCTAAGGAATAATTCAATGCAGTTTAAGCAGCCTTTTTATATCCCCTTAATTAATGTGTTAATAGATTTAATTACTATACATCAAGTATTCTACTTTTAATTATCACACATTCAATTGTTAAGTTATTGTGAGCTTCTACCCAAACTTAAAGGTGTACCCCCATATATACAGGTATCAAACAGATAAACAGACCTTAAATCCAATAACTGGCATCAACACCTCCCTATATAGGAAGGGTAAATCAAGTATCATCCGAGACTTCATGTTTCCAGACTGTGTGCTAATGATTTGACTGTGAAGAGAAGACGTTGATGCAGAATTTTTTAAACAGGGGTTACCAGGGAGAAAGATATGAGACTGGACAACAAAAGAATTGAAGAGTTGAGGAGGGGAAAGGGGTGTCTCTATGTTTCAAAATGCCCACCACCTAAAAAGGATAGTACAGAGATGGAAGTGACCCCTGGAGGGGATAAGCACCTTAAATGCCTTTTAACATATAGCTCTGACACTCCCCAGATCTGTAAGATTATTAGAAAGAATTGGTCAGTTCTAGCAGTGCATAGTGGGGGAAACATCAAGCTTTTCTTTCAAGAACAGAAAGAACTTAAAGAGGTTACTATGCCATAATGACAGTATACAAAAGGTGAAATATACCTCGAAGAAGGGTACACATATGTGTGGTAGGTTCAAGGCGTGCACCTACATTAACACTACTAACCAGTTCGTACATACATTGACTGGAAAGACTTATTGGTTGAATAGGTACGCTGATTGCAATAGTAAAAATCTGGTATACGTAGCAGTGTGTAAACACTGCACTGGTTTTTATATAGGTAAAATGAACAGAATGTTTAAAGAGATGATTCTCCGTCATGTGATTGATATCAAGAACCATGTCAAGGCCAATGCTTTGTGATGTCATATAATGGAGAATAAGGGCCATACCTTTAAGTTTATGGCTTTGGAAATTGTCTATGAAGATTTGAGAGGAGGAGATATACAAAATAGGATGGAAATTGTTGAAATAAAATGGATAGCCAATATGAGGGCAGACCATCCACCCAGGGTAACGGGGTTATTCTCTTAAAACTGATAGTAAAAGGTTGATGCCTCCATAGGAAAATATGATTGGCTGAAACTTGAAGGAGTTGGCTCAGACTTGACAAGTGATTGGTCTGGCTGTTACTGAAATTTATGGAAGTGATTTGTGAGAGTAGGATCTGATGAAGGCTATGCACTAAAAGTGCTTAAAATGCGATTCTATTAAATTCCGTGGTGGTACATCTAGTTTTGTTTTTTTCATTTTGTGCTGTTTTTAAGTTGGATTACCTTCACAGAAACAAAAGGTTTGTGGATTTTTTCTTATTTTTATCAACATAGGTATCTTTTATTTTAGGCATTACTGGTCAGTTCTTCCATAAAAGTGAGGATACCTCTTGTTTTAGATCAATAGCCAGAACCTGCCAAAACCAAGTAATTCTTTAATGAAAGATTATGTACATCTTTATAAGTAAATATGGTTTCTGTAGAAATACTATTTGAGCTTTATCTAACTGTAAGTCTTTGAACAGACTCACCCTCTTTACTGGATTATTTAATCCATTAATATTAATAGATATACATTTAAGCGAAAAAAATAAAAATGCAGGTATGATGAAATTGCATTTAGGTACAGACTTTATATATAATAATATGAAATCTTCAGCTATGGACAAAACTTTTGAAAGAAATAAAAAAAATCACCTAATGATATAACCCTAAAACATTCTATCATGGAATAATGTATTCCTAGTTTGTTGAAAAAGATGAACTACCTCTCAAACTCACGATCAGACTAACAAAGCTTAGCTCATGCTTCTGATTCATATTATTGTGTCTCATTTTTTAGTATGCATCCTCTTAGAAGGCTGTCAGTCAGTTATTATGAATAAGAAAAGTTAAACAGGTGTTCAGAATCTTTGTTATAAGTTGACCAAACTGAATGTCGTTAAAATCATCTTTCCCTGTACCTTAAATTATCTCTCTGGCCTACTATAGGGAGGAAACCAGTTGTTTTCATATTTATTAATTTATAGGGCAGGTGATTTTATATTTTTTATATTTTATTTACTATGTCTAAAGTTGTACATAGGATCAGAAGTTCATAAATTAGTACCAGGCTAACTGTTCTTGTGGGCCAGTCCAAGCTCAGCCAATTACTCCATGTGGGAAACAAACCTTGCACATTGTGCCTATAAGGTGCAGGATTTGATGCCATATTTGTAGACACACACACACACATATATATATATATATATATATATATATATATATATATATATATATATAATTTTTTTAACTGTATACATATTTACTTATTCTGATCTCTTTATATTTCTGTTTGTATATTATGTCTTGTACTATTACTATATTCCTAGGTTTTATATTTTAGGTATAATCTTGGTGTAGAGTATCATATAATAGAACATTTATATTTACCCTCATATATTAATCTAGTACTACTGTTAGAGTCAGTCCTATTTTTCCTTAAATGTTATGTCTAATAGTATCTGAACAAACATCTGAAAAATATTCCCTTTTAAGGTTCAAACATTCCATCATGAATTGTTCTGAGATATTATGTTTTGTTATCATTAAAAAGAGACAATATCAGATAAACACAATCCTAAATGTTTTATCAGAAGTGTCATTCTATAGGCTAGTATATAAACTATACTTTAGTATAGTTCAAGCAGTCAGAACTATTTAATAACTGACAGTGGTTTAGAATGTAATTCACTGACTTTTGCTTATCTAACTTATTCATTGACATCTTAGCTTACGATTCAAAGTATTATGATTATTTACTTTTAGAAAGGAAGAAATAACCTGGACAGTTCTTAGAAGCTAAGAATTCCTGCATCATCACAAAAGTGTGCATGATTCTAACTAAGCTGCTTCAAGCTGGACCTCATGATAGGAGCTTGCAAATGATCAGTTTATCGGCTACAATGTAGACAAAACATTCATGAGTGACTCCAAGCCACCTCTGCTTTGTACATAAATCCCTCAAATCCTTCCAAACCACTAAAAAAAAACAAAGAGCATTTCAAAGTATGTTAATCATTAAAAAGCTATTGTATTTAAGGAAATAACATTCAATGATGGGATTTTTAATATAAAACAGACTGTCAATTTTTAAATGAGACATAGAATATTAACTTACATTAAAAGAATGACATTGATGTGTTATCTAGGTTTAACTTGTAAAGGTGTGAATGTTACTATAATTATTTGATATTCCAATGATAAACTGTATATATGTAAGAATTATATTTTTCATACTTTGTTTATAACATATAAACATATAACTTTCCTGGGTGCTAATGCATGTCATGTATACTATCAGTAGCGAGTATTCAAAACTATGTAATAACTGATAGTAGTTTAGAATGCAATTCACTGTCTTTTGCTTATTATCTGACTTGTATTCTTTGACGCCTTAGCATATGATTCAAAAATTATAACTATTTACTTTTAAACAGGAAGAAGTAACCTGGACAGTTCTTAAAATTTTAGAACTCTTGCAGCATCACAAAAGTGCTCATAAATCTAAGTTGTTTCAAGCTGGTTTTCATGATAAAGGCTTGAAAATGAGCAGTTCAGCAGTTGCAATTCATACAAAAATTTCCATCAGTGATTCCAAACCACCTCCATACCATACATCAATTCCTCAAACCCCCCCAAATCAACAAAAATCATTGCAAAGTATCCCAACCACCAAAGTGTCATGACACTCAAAGAAATAACATTTAATGATTCAGCAAACACTATTTGTATGAGATGTTTACTAACAAAGCAGACTGTCATTTTTTTAAAGGAGACATAGCATATAAACTTGCATTAAAAGAATGGCAGTTACGTGTGATCCAGGTTTAACTTGGAAAAGTGTGAGTGTTACTCTAAGTATTTGAAATCATTCCAATATTAAGTTTTATATGTGTAAACATATATTTGTTTATACTTTGTTTATCATATATAGTAGCTTTCCTGGGTCCTATTGCATGCCAAGTACATAATCAGTTGCACACTAGTGGACCATTTTAAGAACCCAGAATATAACTTAACATACCTCTTTACTGCCATTTGCTGCATCTTGTGTTATATTTAATAGTATATTGCACAACTATGCCAATATATCAGAAAGTGTGCCACCTAACATAAGTTTCATCATAATAATGATTAACTTTTAATAAGATGAATAGTTTAACCTTTTTTAACACAAAGTGAAAATAAGTGGCTTTAATTTCATATATGGCTAAAAGAATCAAACTCTAGCATTTTATAAAGGGAATTAGTAACCATTTAAAGTAGGAAAAGAAAGAAATGAATGATTTACATTATAAAATAGTAATTTGCAGCACCTGTTCATAACTATTCAAGCACTTATTTAAATTAACAAGAATTCATAACCATATAATACACTGATTTTAATTTGTCCTTCAGTTTTTTACTGTTTTTGTCTTTTATTAACCAACCATCTCTTGTTGCATTTTTCTTCAAAGAAGTTGAGAGATTAAAGTCCATTTCTTTTGTTTTTTTTTTTCTAGGACTTTATTTTTCTGTATAAAGTGCACTGCATTTTCCAAGGTGCTAAAAATCTTCTTTCCTTCTAGAGGGTGATTCCTTGTTTTTGATGGAAACAAAATTTGTGATTTAATATTGTTTTTTTTTTTGTTAAGCTTTTAACAAGTGACACACATGCTTTTCTCTTGGACATCACTGAAGTAGAAAAGTCATTGTCAAATTTTATAGTATTTCCTTTAATGTTTACTTTATAATAAGTCCATGCAGCTTTTATAAATCCTTATCTTGACTTGAAAACAATCTTACGATCACTGACCTTGGTGAAGGTGTTTTTTTAAAGATGAGTTAGAGAGTGATCTATAAGCTCTTTCAATGCCAAAGGAAAAACCTTCAGGCATGTTCAAAGTTTGGCACCAGGTATTAAGGAATTGAATCATACTGTTTCCCTCTCCTTTTTCAAGAATCCTGTACATCCTGATGTTATTCCTTCTAGATCTGTTCTCTAAGTCTTCTATTTTATATTTTATTAAATAAATAAATCTTCTATTTTATATTCTATTAAATAAATAATATTTTATTATTTATTGTCTTGTTTCAGAAGAAAGTCAGTGTTATTTTCATTTTTCATGTAATCTTCCATCAAAGCCAGACATTGCCTCTTCTATACTCAAGATTTGTGATGATTGTTGTTTAAGAGATTCACTCAGCAGTTCAACTTGTTTTTTACATTCCTCTTTGAAATTGTCAGTTTTGCTTTCTAATTTATCTATCTACAGATAACTCACTGAAGTAACTTACTATAGCCTATATGTCTTTTTTCATAGTACTGTCACGTACACTGGGATTAGAATGAGCCATTCTGAAACAATTAGTTTGTTCTAGATTTCTTGACAGGAAAAAGCATTTAAAAGAGTTTCAAACTTGTTATTTTTTGTAGTAAATCTTTCAGCAGATCTTCAACTATAAATCCATCAAGTTTTGAAATGCTTGATTTGAGTTTTTTAGTAAAAATCCTGTTAGAGATGTTAAAATGAAGGAGAGCTTAATTACAGTGCTGTTAACTGCTCACCATCTTGGGCATGCCTCTCATCCCTAGTATTTGATGATTTTTCGTATTCAATTTTGTATATGCAGGTCAAATGTAAGCTTATCATCCACTATCATCCCTAATAATTTGATATGAGAAGTGACTTCAATGGTTGTATTATCAAGAGAGAGGACTTGAAATTTTGTTTTTTCATGAGAAAGGGATTTGGAGAAAATTTGTAGTTTGGTCTTTTTTGGGTTGAGCATGAGTTGTGAGTTACAATCCATGTTTCAGTGGTTATTAAAGCTTCTTGAGTAATTCTTTCGAGGTGAACCATGTTGTCAGATGTAAAAATGAGAGTTGAATCATCCACATATTGTATTATATTGCCCTATCTTGTGGATATATAGACTGTGTTGGTGAAGTTGTTAAAGAGGTGAGGAACACAAATTGAGCCTTACGGCACACTGGTGGTGACTGGGAGGTAGGGAGAGAGCATGGAATGCCATTTTACTGACAGATAATTTGGACAGGTAGCTTTTGAATGTACAGTTGTGTACACTTACCATAAATGGAGATGTTTGAGTGTATATTCACTGTTACAGTCATCACACTTGGGTTATCTGCCTGCAGGTAGCCCTTAGTAGGCTCGAATACCAGAGACTTAGTATATCTGTATCGGTTGCTGTCGCTCCAGGACTGACGTCAGGTTGTCAGGGGTATAAAAACAGGCAGCTGATGCCATTACATCAGTTTTTCTTGCCCCAAATGTCAGGAGCCCCCAAATTGGGAGACAAGTTATAGTGGGGAAAACACCACCAGTAAAAAGTAAATACCAATACCCTTGAAAGGGGTGAGGAATAGACATAGAGAGGAGAGAGAGAGACAGAGAGAGAGACAAGGGGGCTGGAGGGAGGAAAACCAGGACTGCAAAAGTGAATACCCTCAAACATCTACATTTATGGTAAGTGTGCACAACTATACTATGTTCTTCATGTTTCACTGTTGCAGTCGTCACACTTGGGTGGATTCCCAAAGCTGAAAAAGGGTGGAGGCAGTCAGGAAGAGTTAGGGCTGACTAGAATGCCTTGCAGGACTGCTGTTGCAAAGCCTGCCCTGGATTTGGAGAAGATAGGCAAATGGTAGTGCTTGGTGAAAGTGTGTACTGAACTCCAGGTAGCAGCTTCCAGGATATCCCTGGTAGGGACTCCCCTGAGAAATGCAGTAGAGGTAGATGTTGCTCTAGTGGCGTGTGCTCTGACCCCCTGGGGGTTGGTTTCCCATGGTGCTTGTAGCAGAAATGAATGCAATGTGCTATCCATTTAGATATAGTTTGCTTAGAAATGGCCTTGCCCTCTGCCCTAGTTGCAAAGCTGACTAATAGTTGGTATGATTTTCTGAAGGCCTTAGTCCTATTCAGGTAAAATCTGAGCTGTCTGTGCATGTCCAAGGAGTGCAAGATCCTTTCCCCTTTATTTTGAGGATTAGGGAAAAAGGTTGGCAAATGTATGGATTGATTGAGAGCCACACTGGACACCACTTTAGGCATAAAGAAAGGGTTTGTCCTGAGAGAGACCCTGTCAGCATGGAAAATAATGAAGGGTTCCACAGCCATACGTGCTTGTAGTTCAGATACTCTTCTAGCTGAAGTGATGGCTAGAAGCAATGTTGTTTTCCAAGATAGAAATTTTAAGTCTGCTGATGCTGCAGGCTTAAAGGGTGGAAGTGTGAGGTTTTCCAGTACAAAGCTAAGGTCCCAAGTAGGGGTGGGTGCTCTCCTTGGTGGCCTTAAGTTGTTTGCCCCTCTCAGGAACTGTTTGATAAGAGGGTGCGAGAAGAGAGGTGGCTCAGTGTTGTAATGAGCAAAATGGCTGAGGCATGAATCTTAATGGAAGAGAAGGACAGGCCTTTGTGGAGTACATCTGCTAAGTAATCCAAAATTAAAGGCAAGGAGGGCAGAGTTGTGTCCTCTCCTTTAGCTAGGCTCCATGAGCAGTATCTTTTCCACTTATCCACATAGGATTTCCTTGTACTGGGTCTTCTGGCTTCAAGAATGATGTTGAGCACCTGTTTGCTTAGAGCTGCTGGGATAGGATTCAAGGGATAAGCCAGGCTGCAAGCTTTAGGGTTTGCAGTTGCAGATGCAAAATCTGCCCCTCCTACTGAGAGAGCAGGGTAGGGTTCTGATGTAGGTCCCCCTGGTGGCACTGATGTCAGACTGCGCAGGAGTGGGTACCAGTGCTGGCGTGGCCAATCTGGGGCAATCAGAATAGTCCCTGGTCTGTCCTGTCTTATTTTGAGTAATACTCTTGAGAGGAGGGGCAGGGGTGGGAATGCATAAACTGAGACACTTACCCACTGAAAGGATAGGGCATCCACTTTCCAAGCCCTGCTGTGAGGGTTCCTGGTGAAGAATCTGCTAAGCTGGTGGTTGTAGGGGGAGGCAAAAAAGTCCACCTCTGTGGTCCCCCATTTCTGAATCATTAGGTTGAAAGTGCTGGGCTCTAACTGCCACTCATGTGGGTCTAGGAGATTTCTGCTTAAGTCATCTGCCAGTGAATTTTGATTGCCTTGCAGGAATTGAGCTTGCAGATGGATTTTCATGTCCAATGCTGTGTTCCACAGGGCCATGACTAGCCTGCAGAGTGGGTAGGAATGTGTTCCCCCCTGCTTGTTGATGTTCCGCATAACTGTGGTGTTGTCTGTTTTTATTATTATTATTGGAAAGAGTAGGGATCTGAAAGCTGTCAGGGCATTCTTCACAGCTAGCATCTCTTTTTGGTTAATGCAGATGAATTTGACTTGGGCTCCAGTGGCCTTGAATGCATTTGCTGTCCATGTGCGCTCTCCAAGCATAGTCTGATGAGTCTGTGGTAAGGGTCTGGGTGGCATGGGGGTGACTAAAGGGAAGTCCCTTGTTGAGATTGCAAGCTTCTGCCCACCAAAAAAACTCTGTCCTTAGACAGGGTATGATAGGAATGACTGTTTCTAGGTCCTCAGAATGATTGCACCAAAGAATTTTTAAGTACCATTGAATTTTCCTCATATGCAGTCTTGCATATGGAATTAGCAGTACACATGAGGCCATGAAATCTAGGGCCTGCAGTATTTTTCTTGCGGATAGCTGGGTTCTGGTGGCCTTTTATTTGAAGTAGGCTGTCAGATAGACTTGTTTTTCTGAAGTGAGGAATGCCATCTGGAATGTTGTGTCCAAGCTTGCTCCCAGGAATGCAATCCTTTGACTGGGTACCAGTTTTGATTTCTTTTCGTTGATGGTATACCCCAGGGAAGTGTGGAGGTTTTTCACAAATGTCAGGTGCTGCAACAGCAAATCCTGACTGTCCACCTGAATGAGGCAGTCGTCGAAGTATGGGTAACTTTGGATATTTCTCTGCCTGCAATATGCAATGACTGGAGCCAGGCATTTTGTGAATACTCTGGATGCAGTAGATAAGCCAAAGGGAAGTGCAGAGAACTGATAATGCATATATCTGGTCATGAAATGTAGATACTTCCTGCGTGACTCCCTTATAGGGATGTGCAAATAGGCTTCTTTTAAGTCTAGGGTGACTAAGCAGGCATCCTTGGTTAGCACAAGTAGTAGCTGTTGCAGGGTAAGCATTTTGAATTTTGGCACCACCAGGAAGATGTTGAGAATGGAAAGATCCAGGATTGGGCACCAAGAACCCTCTTTTCTGGGTACCAGGAAGAGTCTGGAATAGAATCCTTGATCTATCTGTTCCACTGGAACCAGCTGAATAGTTCTGATGGAGAGTAGGGATAAAACTTGGTGTTGAGCATCTGCCCACTGGTTTGGAGGAATGTCTGGGAACTCTCTTGGGGCTGGCAGTGAGTGGAAGTAAAATTTGTACCCCTGGGAAACAATGTTGAGGACCCATCGGTCTTGTGTGATGGACAAGAGTTTTTTGCATGAAGGGCAAGTTTTCCTCCTAGGGGCACAAGCAATTGGGCAGAGGTGGGGAGAGGAGTGGAGAAGTCATTGTGAGCTTTTTCTGTAAGAAGGTGGCTTACCACTCCCTGCTTTGGGGGTGGGGGGCACTCCATTGTTTAGATCTCTGCATACCCTGAGACTGTAATCTGGGTGGTCTATTTCCTCTGGGCCTGGTTTGAGATGGCCGGGAGGGGGCTGGAAAGGACCAGTGCTTAGAAGGGCAATGCCCACTAAATTTAGGGGGTTGCACTTGTAAAAATTCTTTAACAGTCTGCATAAACTTAGGTTTTTCTTCCATCTTTTTAAGAACCTCTTCTGCTTTGGTGCCAAACAAACTGTCCTTGTTCAAAGGCGCGTCTAATAACTTTGATTTGATATGGTCTGGCAAAGTCTCATCCTTGAGCCAAGCATGTCTTCTCAGTACAGAACCAGTGACTGCTGCCTGGAAAGATGCCTCTAGGGTGTCAAAGCCACACTGCAAAGTATGCTTGCTGACTTGGCTTGCAGAGTGCATAAGCTCCTGCAATTCTTTATTTTCTGCACAGTCTGTAAAGGTTGTCAACTTTTGTTTAATAAGTTCCATAACATGTTGCTGGTACTTCTGCATGTGAAAAATGTAATGCCCTAATAGCAAGAGTAGCAGAGGTATATAGCTTCTTACCCCATCTGTCCAAAGCTCTGGTATCCCTGTCCGAAGATGTGGGATTCTTGGTTGTAGTTGCCTTGATACCTTTAGGCCCCTGGGAAATGATATCTGGGTCAGCAGTAGGATTCTTGAAAAGAAATTTGTGAGTGTCAGGTACTCTGTAGTACCTGTCTGGTTTCCTAGGGTCAGGAGGTAAAGTATCAGGAGTAAGACTAGATTCCATAAAAACATCATCAACAATCTCTATGACAGGGGGTATTGCTAAAGGTCTGCGCTGTGGCAAATCTAGGAATTCCCTGAGTCTCTTTTTGGACTGAGGAAAGTCCTGGCATTCCCAGTGGAAATGTTCTCTTAAGGTATGTAAGGGTTCACCAAAAGAAAAATCCTCTAGAGGGGAGGCAGAGGGAATGGATTCCTCTGCACCTGAATCCTCATAAGCAGATAAGAGCATGTCTTCATAATCAGATACCTCAGAGTCAACGGACTCCTGGTCTGTTGAAGCTGCAGTGGACTGGTCTCTTTTCCTCTTAGAAGGGGAAGGTTGGCTTCCCCTAATCAGCGTATTAAGGCCTTCTGCTATTCTAAGCATTTGCCTTTGAGGCATGGGAGGAGGTGCATGTGCTTTGATCATCAGTTTTCTAAGCATAGAGTGTACTCTTGGCCTAAGAAACTCATTAGTTTTAGATAAAAAAGAAGTCAGTTTGAGTCAAACATTGGTAGTGCAAAGAACTGCCTCAGAAGCCAGTGCCTGCATAGCGGCTCTAGACCCATCCAAGGTAGAGACATCCACAGGTTCTATAGTCGAAGAAGAGTCTTGCTGCATACCAGACTCCGAATGGGTCTTGGTAGAGGTCTGTGAATGCATAGAAGCGGGCATCAGGGGCTGTAAAAGTGTCTCACTCGTACCGGCGAACTGGCGACTAGCTTAACGGAAGTATCGTCGGCAGCTTTGGACCTATGCAGTCTGCCTCTGCCTTTATCCTTACATTTTTTCAGAATATCAGTAGTCGGATGGCTTACCCAAGCCATTTCAGAATATGGAGATCGAGAGCAGTAGAATTTAGCAACAAAGAGAATGGTCCGGCAGTTAAACAAGGCACAAAACCGACAGCCAGGTAAGTCGTGGTCTGGGCCTAAACAGGTGATGCAGTAGGAATGAAAATCTCTGTGTGGTATTTGCTTTCCACTGGCAAGACAATTATTAACTTTTTCTGACATCGGTTAGAGCAAGAAAAAAGGATGCCCAACGGGGATCCTTGCTTTAGAGGACTTCAGGATTATTCAATTCATAAACGAAAATTCAGATAGTGGCCAACCAGCACTTGCAAACTGCTTCTGCTTTGGGCTCCTCGGCAAGAAAGACTGGGGTAATGGCATCAGCTGCCTGTTTTTATACCCTTGATGACCTGACATCAGTCCTGGAGCGATAGCGACTGATGCAGAAATACTAAGTCTCTGGTATTCGGGTTGACTGAGGGCTACCTGCAGGCAGATAACCCAAGTGCGATGACTGCAACAGTAAAACACGAAGAACATCCACAGAAGCGTGAATTGAGACAGACCTAATGAGGACATTTGAAGAAGTTTGCTGTTACAAACAGTGTGAAAGGCTAGAGAAAAGGAAGAAGCTAGTTTGCCGTTATCTGTAGCTTTATTGACAGTATCTATATAAGATAGAAGGCTAATTTTGATAAGAGTTTTTAACTTGCTGTGGTGCTGTCTACCTAGTTGTGAAAGATAAAAAAATAAGAAGCACAGTTGTTTGGGACTAGTAAGGGTAGCACTCAAAACCAAAAGTAGCATCTCACTTTGGCTGTGCCAGTTAAGAAACTACAACATATAAGTATATTTCCACAAGCTACATTACTTCAAAGAACTGGATAAAGGGTATAAGCTGTCTTGCTTTTATCTAATGGTACAGTAGCTTGAGAGATGACTTCAACATACTCTGCTAAATTAGAAATGTTTAAGAATTTGGTGCAAGCCATCTACAGATGGCTAACACAATAGCTATTTTCCACCTATGTAACAAATGTATTTCATATCTCAGCTTACTGTGTTTCCCTGAGAACAACTTAAACTTAGTTTTAAAGCTTCTTTTACTGTTATCATCATTTCCCAGGCATGTTCAACAAACAGCACACAAGCAAAGGGAAAGTTTTGCTTTCCTGTGGCAGTTTTTAAATGTTAAAAGGTGCATGAAGGGAATAATGGTTAAAGCTGTGCCTTCTATTCTTAGTGTACCAAGGTTGTTGTTGTTGTTGTTTGTCTTTCGGCTTTTCCTGGTTAGGGGTCACTACAGCGGAACTCCGGTCCGCTAATGATTGGCAGTAGATTTTCACGAATGCCAAGCTGCCAGCTCGACGTTCAACCTTCAACAAAGGCACACCCATTTACGCATATCTTTCAAATGCCCATCCAACCACGGGGAGGACATGCAGACTCCACACAGAAGGCACTCCCCGCACTCCAGCCAAGAATCGAACGGGAGAACCTCTTGCTGTGACGCAACAATGCTACAGCTGCACCACCGCAGATGCTTAGTGTACCAAGGTAACATATTATTTTTTTCTCTGTGAGAAATTATGCTATCGTGTGTCTTCATTCAAGATTCCAGCTATGTAAGCACTGGCCATTTTTTTAAACAACTGTTGTGACACGATGTACTACTGTGTTGTGTTAATTTGACAATATCCTCTTATTCAAGAACTCAAAAAAAGTCATCAAACTTTGTGGGGCATGAGAGGATATCATAGGCACATGGCATCTCCAATCAGAAGGCAGTCATCTGATTTAATGAGTTATGTACCTTACATAAAGCAAATAAATGTTGCAGACAATTATTTTAAATATAGAAGGGGGTAAGATCATGGAGCTGGCACTAAAAGAAAGCCTAAAGGCTTAACATTTTTTTTTTATCTGTAAGTATAAGTAATAAATATGCTCAAGTGGCACACAGGGCTGTCAAGGCTATGTACAAGCATGATTAAAGAAGTTAAAGCAAGTGGCGGACCATGTATCTTTTATTATTAACTTTTAGAAAAACAAAAATAGGTTTTATATAGGGGTATTCTTGTGTGGATTCCCTGTTGTTTTCTTTAAAGACTGGAAAAGGGAAGACATGACAAAGAGTGAACTACACAAGGTTAACACCAAGAAGGTTGGGCTGGAGGAGGAGGGAGAGGAGGGTTACTGTGTTTTTTGGTGGGGATAGACCCTCCTCTATTTTTCAAATCTATTTTATATAAGAGAGCTGTCTGAGTGGGAAGTAGGTAAGACTGTGTAGGAGAGAGGATTAGCAAAGGAGGGAGATGTAGAGGAGTTGTGATCAGAAGGAACCCTCAAGCCACAGGAGCTCAAGCATTTCCACTTCCTGATGATATTGCAGTGGAGGACTTTAATACTTAGGGGGCAGGGGCCTGTGGTGGTGCAGTGGTCAGCACTGACCAGGGCAGTAAGTCTTCAGTCCTCTATTGGCTGGAGGCATCTCTCCATTACCTGGTCCAACACATCCTGATGCACATGGTGAATGAGGTTTGCCAGTCTGTCATGTGGCAGGGTATATACAGGAAAGATGTCACACTGCCCAGAGTCTGTGAGGGAGTCATTGGACAGGCAGAGGATAAATGCTTTCTGGCCTTGGGGGAACATAGCTAGGATGCTTCTATATATTCTGGACCTGTGGAAAAATGAACGCAAATGGGAAAGAAAGAAAATAAAGAAAGACAAAGCAAATCATATTCAAAATAAGAAAAAGACAGATGGAAGTCAAAACTTTTTCAAATTAAAGAAATTCTGTAAAATGGTTCTGGAAGCATAGTAAGAATAACTATATTGCTGTTAAGTGGTGGTGATTTTCACATTTGCTGTCTACTCGTATTAATGACATATGCTGGTGTAACATAAGAAATGGTAATACAATTGATGTTTTTGATGGATATGAACTGTGCTGCAGTTTTGTACAGAAAGCACTGTACTTCTTCTACTATGTCTGCATTTATAATTATAAAATAAATAAGAAATATAAAAAAAACTTAATTTATTTATTTTGCCATACTCATGAGCACCCTCAAAAAGTCTTTAAGTCTCTTGTTCTCTTGATCTTGATTATAATTGATCTCATCTTCAAATGCATATAAAACACATAAAGGATGGTTGTCAGACAATCAGATGTGTGTTTTCCAGTATTTCTTACATGATTATGTTTACTATTCAGAAAGGCACTTAAGTTATTGTTGTACGTGCTTAAGGTGTCTGCTTAGTTTTGTACACATTTACGTTGATTTTAGGCTGTATGCTTCCATTTATTCATCAGGAAAATAGCAAATCACATACTTTCATTGTAACTAAGCCATCTGTGCTAATTACTATGTCTGGTATTCATAGTCATTTATGCAGATCCACATAGGCTTTCCGAGACATGTGTGAAGGAGAGCAACTGAGCTGCAACTCATAGAGGCCATTTACACCAATACACAATGACCTTGGATATGCTCATGTAAATGGGCAAATAATGAGATAGAAATGAGGACTAATATAAATCTTTATATGTTAATGAAGTATCAGTTTTATCATTTGTAATTCACATTCAGATCTTTCTGCTTTTATGTGCTATATAAAAGGAAGCATCACCAAATGTATCAGAGTTGCAGTCAGTGAAAATGCAATTGCTGTGAGCTTTGCTATTTTTAGGTCTCAGTTGCTTGTCTTGGGTGGGCCAAAACCACGTGCGTCCAGCAGTGAAAATATAGGCAAAGAATTATAAGGATCTTAGTGGGCATGTTTGACCCCCATAGAGACACTGGAAGAATGTGTAAGTTTCCTGTTCCTGTGTAACCAAAGAATCCATAGACTTTACTATGCTTGCAATGGGGACCTTCCTGAGACAAACTGGGAATGTATTGGGGATCTATCAGGCTTCTGCCTAAAGGATACTGCAGCAGTTCCTGGATGTTCTCTTGCCACATGTGGATCAATACATCTATTTCCAAGTGTCATCTCAGAGCCAGGCCAGGACTATGCATGCCTTTTATGAGCTGGTACATTTCTCTAAGGTACTGTGTGCAATAGATTGTACCCATGGTGCAATTATAGCACCTCCCAGTCCACAAGGGGAGGAGTACTGCAACAGGAAAGGCTACCATTCCATCAATCACCAGGTGGTGTGTTATGCATAGGGGTGCATAGCCAACATCTCTGCCCAGCATCCTGGCAGTGTACATGATTCCCATATCTGGCACACTAGCTCACTGTACCACCTCTTCCTGCATGGAAGGATTTCCAGTGGTCATAGGATTATAGGAGGTTACTAGGCTAATGGCTCTGGGGCCCTTACAAGCCTAGCCAAAAGTTTATCTCCAAAAAAGAAACCTCAGTCACCACATGTCACCCCTGTCAATGAGAGACACAGGTGGAACCAATGGAACAAATGTGTGGTGTACCATCTACTCATCAAGGTTGCACTTGAAGATGGTTAGCAAAGTACTCTGATATGTATGGGAAGTCTATTCCAGTGACGGGGCAGCCTCTAGAAGATAAACCTGTCTCTCCAGCAGGTTTTGTTGATGTCTCATATTAGATTTAGGCCTTTTGAGCAGGTAATCCGCATGGAGTTAGACTTACTGATATGGAGCATCTCTAGCAGGGCAGGGTCCAAGACTGCCTTGTAGGCGAGACACAGATTACCTCTGAGCAATCTGTATGATACTGAGTAGAATTATAGTGATTTGAACCTGTCCACATAGGGCAGGTGTTGAAGGCAATTAATTCGCTTTGTGAGGTATTTCTTTAGCCTTTCCAGTTGGTGCAGGTGTTTGGAGAGGTACATACCAAACGGGGCATTGTACTCAATTATTGGCCTAATGAGGGAGGGGTACAGAGAAGTAATAGCCTCCTTTTTTCTGGATTTAATCCCTTTACTTATGAGATGAACCAAGTAAAAGTTTTTTCTGACCACTGCCTCTACAGGATGGTGAGATTGCTGTCAACCTGTGTACCCAGGTCTAACATCACAGGTTGTATGCTTAGGGGGGGGGGTTACAGTTGATGTGGTAATCAGTAGGGGCTGTGTTTTGCTGAATGGAATGATAATACATTTTTTTGCTTTTAACTTAAGGCCATGACATTGAGATCAGTCATTTGTTTCTGTGAGGCCCTACTGCAATATGTCAACATCATTTGGCAAGTCAATGACAGCACCCAACTTACAGTCATCTGCAAACTTCATCAGCTACAAGTCTTTTGTCATTTGCCTGGACCTCTGAGAAGTAGATGCCAAACAGTAGGGGCCCCAGGACAGATCTCGAGGGAACAACACTAGTGACAGGTCTGCTGCCAGAGGAAGAGGCACCTATTTTGACATCGTAAGTCCTATTGGTGAACCCGTTGGCCACTAACCTGATGAGATAGGAATTTATGCCAAGTTGTGTTAGCTTTTTGATGATGCCCGAGTGGGAGATTGTGTCAAAGGCTTCGGCCAAGTCAAAGTAAGCTGTATGAATTGACTTTCCCTCATCCAGGGCATTGGTGACAGTCTCAAAGAAGTCATCTAGGTTCAACAGACAAGATCTGCCCTTGACAAATCTAAACTGGGTGGGGTCAAGTGCTTGGAGATTGCCTAGGTCCTTGTTTATGAGATCCATAATAATACGCTCCATGGCTTTACAGATCAGACTTGTCAAGCTAATGGAGTGATAGTTTCTACCTTTGTGCAAGAGGATGACAATGGCAGTTCTCCATTCTGCTGGAATGAAGCCTTTATTCAGGCTATGGTTGACTAGGGTGCTTAATGGGCACATCTAGTTCTTGCTGGAGATGGTGCAGAATACAGTGTGAGATACTATCATGTCCCATGGAAGCTGTGTTCTTTACCTTGGATAAGGCCTTTGAGAGATGTGAGGTGCAGGACAAAGTATCAGGGATGTTGAATGGGGACTGAACCTATCTGCTCGCAGGTTGGCTAAGTCAACACGATCAGTGCAATGGTACCATTGAGTACTAATTCAGAACAAACCTGGGCTTTGTCATGGAGGTTCCTGATGTAACTGAAGAAGGCCTTGTGGTTTTCCTTTGTTTCAGAGGCTAGTTTCAATTCATAATTGGCTTTGGAGGTTTTCACTAGTGATCTAATATGCTTGTTGAGGCTAAGGAGGGAGTTTTTCTAATTTGGAATTTGTTCCTTTTTATCTTTGAACAACAATTTCTTCCTTTTGTTGTAAAGCCTGTTGATACAGGATGTCCACCAGACAGGTATGTGTTTCCTTGAGGAGCAGGTTTTAGTTCTGTTGGGTATGGCCATGCAGTTGTACAGGTGCTTGTATACTGCACTGGTGTACCATTCAGCATAGTTGTCTGCATCCTCTGAGGAGGTCAGTGGTGTAAAGCTACTGGTACCCTCCCTTAGGAAGTTGTAGTAAACTTTTGAGAAGTTTTTTAGCCTGGTTATGGCTGGTGGGGGGGGGGGGTTGGGCAGGATAGAAACTTTGAATGAGACAGACTGATGATATGATCTCACCAGGGAAGAACTTACTATAGGAGCGGTGCAGCGTTCACCCATGTTGGTGAAAACCAAGTCCAGAATGTTGTCTCCCCCTGTGGGGGATGAGACAAGCTGGTCTAGTGCATTAGAACTGATGAAGTCAAGGAATCGTTGGGTCAGTGCATTAGTTCAGGAATAGTTTACCCAGTCTATGGTAGGGTAGTTGTAGTCACCAAGGATCAAAGTTTTAGGCGGTATCTTGATGGAGTCAAGTACGTCTAGGTAGGAGGAGTTGGTGTCCTGAGTCATGGAGGGGGGTCTATATCTGGCTATAACTAGGATGGGTGTCTTGCCAACTGTCAGCCGCACCTGGAGTAGTTCTAGTGCATCAGGATGACAAACCAGACTGGAAGTGTGCTTGTCTTTAATGAAGTTAGAGACTCCACCACTCTTAGTTTTCCCAACCCCACGTTGGGGTCAGAATGTATGGAATGAGGTATAGC
Organism: Protopterus annectens; assembly: GCF_019279795.1. Lineage (NCBI taxonomy): Eukaryota > Metazoa > Chordata > Ceratodontiformes > Protopteridae > Protopterus > Protopterus annectens. The sequence continues at coordinate 641,499,081 of NC_056751.1, read as the reverse complement.
CTGATAAGGCAGGTGTGCTCTCTGCAGCCTTGAAACAAGTTTCCATGACTGCACAGATGTTGGCATCATCCAGTGTGAGGAGAACCTCCAGTGATTGCATTTTCAGGCTAAGGCTCCTAGCATTAAGCAGCATGACCTTCAGTTTGCTTTTTGACAGATCTTTTATGTTGGAAGATTTGTCTTTGGGACATTGCCTAAAAAAGGCACAATGGGAGAGGCAAGACCCTTGGCCATGATCTGTAATCCCAAGGTTGACAGGTGGAGGCCATCTCTGGCAAAGCATTGAGGCCAGTCAACCATGTCATCCTAGGCAGACAAGTACTGGATCCCCTTGGAATGACACCAGAAACTAAGCCAATGGTTGAAGTAAATTATTTTTTGTTGGTATTGTGGTATCATTCTTACCCACGGTAGTGGTGCTGCGGTAGCATTGTCACCTCACAGCAAGACGTTGTCGCGTTCCATCCTCAGCTAGAGCATCTTCTGTGTGGAGGCATGTGTGAATGGGCGTGCCTTCGTTAAAGGTTGTGCGTCAGGGCTGGTAACTCGGCACGTAAAAATCCACTACCAAACATTAGCGGACTGGAGTTCTGCTGTGCTGTGGCAACCCCTAACTGGGATAAGCCGAAAGACACAACAACATTGTGGTATCATTCTTAGTGAAGGTAGGGTGCTGCTTAGGGCTAGAGTCATACCTACCTGGGACACATACTCTGAAAGTTCAATCATGTCGCTCTTCATATAGTCCAGGAAGGTAAGTCTCAAGTCATTCACACCAACATGGACAATGTACCTGCTGTGGAGAGACATAAGTGTGTGTCTGATATGGCGGTTTCTGGCACCTGACAGACAACTGATCAAGACCTTCTCCTTGTCGAGCCTGGTGAGGGGGACATCAGTGCGTCTCACGACTGAGTTGCCAATGACTAGTATGTTTGGTTTATTGTTATGCCTTATGGGCTGTATTGGTTTATTGTTATGCCTCATGGGCTGTGTTTGTGAGACACTGGTGTGTTGTTTACTGTGTGTGATGTGTTTGGTGTTGTGTGTGGAATGAAAAAAAAGAAAATACAAAAAAGAAAATACAAAAGGAAAATAAAAAAAAAAGTTTTTTTTTTTTTTTTAGTAATAACAATAGGTAACATTCTTATAACAATATAAATTTGAAATAAACATTCTGATAAACAATATAAAGTTTAATATTATACTGTGTTTGGCAAGGACTGGAAGGAGATAGGGTAAAGCTTCCAGATTAGATGTCGTATAAATACATAAAGATGAGAGGAAATAAAATTATTAGTGAGACATAGGAGAGTTAATCTGGATTAGTACAGGACCATAGCCAGTGTGTATTGAGATGCAATTTGAGTTTCTTTTTAAATACTGTAGGAGAAGACAGAAATGTAAGAAAAGTAGGTAGTAAGTTCCATAGCCTTCCAACTGTGTTAGAAAACAGGGCGTCGCCTGCTGAATTGTTGGATCTGCAAATGTTAATAAGAAGTTTGTTGGATGACCGTTGAATGAGCGTAAATTATTAGGATTACTGTAGGGGGTGAAGATGCTTGAGAGTATTGGAGTGTTTGAGGGTTGATAGAGGATCTTATGGGTTATCGTAAGCTGGAGAAAATACAGATGGTGTAGAAACTCTAGCCATCCAAGTTGCTTTAGATTAAGGCAGTGATGAGTTCTAAAGGGGGAGGCAGTGGCAAATCTAGCTATATTGTTATAGGATACTGCTAGTTTGTTGAGGTTATTCTTAGAAAGATTTGTATATATGGGTGAGGCATATAGTAAAGTAGGGATTAGGTGAGTTCTAGCAATAGCAGCCCGGGCTTCAGGTATAAGAAAGGGTTTGATTCTATAGAGGGATCCAAGTTTCTTGTTGACTGTTTTTATAGTGTTGTTAATATGCATGTCAAAGTTAAGGTTATTGTCAATTGTTATTCCTAGGAGTTTAGTAGTTTGGTCAGTATTGATACGAGTACCATTGTTAGATGTGAGTGTGAAATGTGAGGGTGTGGACTTACGGGTTGGAGAGAAGAGTAGCATTTTAGGTTTTTTTTTTGGGTTTAGGAGGAGGCAACAGTGTGTGAACCATTGTTCGACGGTATTAAGCGTTTTCTGGGTAAGGGTTTGTAATTCAGCTATAGAAGTAGCTGAGCAGATGATAGTGGTGAACGCATGTTGTGTGTGGAATTGCTAACTGTAGGTCATTAATGTAAATTGAAAATAGCAGTGGTCCTAATATGGAGCCCTGAGGGACACCTAGGGAGACAGGAAGGAGATTAGAAAGGTTATTGTGCCAGAGTACTGCCTGCTGTCTGTTTTCAAGGTAAGATTTGAACCAGTTAATGGCTGAGGGAACAAGTGATAGAGACTTCATTACATGTAATAAACTAGGGTTAGCCTTCCCAGATGCTCTCTCTCTCTCTCTCTCTCTCTCTCTCTCTGTGTACAAAGTAAAATGGTCTGATGAGATGGTACTGGGAGGAGTGTCCAAAATCAAAGAGGCAAGGGGGTAGTCCTTCCCAAATGATCTCACTGTACTCAGTAGAGTGAGCAAATGAGATGATAGTGGAAGGAGTGTCCAAAATCAAATTTACAGCAGGGGTGGTCATTTCCAAAGTCACCAAGTTTAAGAATACAACAACACTTGGGCAGGAGAGTGGGGAAAAACAAAATGCAGACAGAAGCCAGCAATGTTCAATCAAGCAAATAAATAAATGCAGCACAGTTTTGTTAACAAAATGCACACAGAGACTAGCAACATTTAATCAAGCAAATAAATAAATGCAGCAGTTGTGTTAGCTATCACTGAAACAGATCAAGTGCAAAAAATATACTTATATTAGCTTTGTGTAGCCAGATGGTTATAGAATCAATCATAGCCAGCATCATAGAAGCAGCTCTGATACTCAGGTCATTTTGCTTATAAGTGGGAAAATAATATTACATAACAAAATTACAGAAACGTGTGTGAAATATGGCTAAAACATTCTAATATGCTACTTAATGCAAAAAAAAAAGAAAAAGAAAAGAAAACTTATGGTATTTACTTCAAAAAAACGCCTTAACCAGAAACACACATTTCCTATTACCTCAAAATAGAAACCACAAGTTAAACTAAACTACTTGGAGTCATAAAGAAAACTCAGCAAATATTTCTCTTCCTCCACAGATCAAGCAAGAATCACCGTAGCAGCAACATACCTCCTTCCTTCTCTTTTATATGCTTCCCCTATTCTTATACATATCAACACTGCATAATACAACTAAACTAGCCTCCTGCTACTACAAAATAGCTAATTTTGCAACCAATCAACCAACCTTATAAAACACACCATTGCCTTGCATTAAAACAATCAAACTGTCTTGAACTCCCAAACCAATTGACCTACTCACAACTAATCATTGCCCACAACCTATTGCACTCTCTAGACAAATGCCCAGCATTACAAAATACTCTACTGTACTATACACCCACTAGAGACCTTCACTCTAGCAATAAACTCTTACTATGTATCAGTAAGACATTCAACACTGTGGGAGACTGTATCTACTTTCACTATATGTCGAAACACTGGAATGAAATCCCCAGACAGTTAAAACAGATAGAGAACTGAAATAGTTTCAAAACTTTGCTTTAACAGCACCTATGCAAAAGCTGGCTCTTTTCTTTCTGCTCACCAGGCTAGCTTTACCGAGATTACTTTTCTCCAACTCTTACAGGCACTCCGCTTTCCAGGCTGTCTGTACCGCATTGCTCCTTCTCATACTGCACGTGCTTCTTGAAATCTTACTTTACTTCTTTCTCTCTCCCAACACTAACTACAATTTTCCTCTGTTCATATATTGTCCTACTTATTTCAATAACTTTTTTCATATCTCCTTTATCATTTTAAACTACATTCTACTTGTCTGTCTGTAAATTATTACTAAAACCCCAAAATACCTTAGTTTGAGCTTTTCCCTGCAGCCAGTATACTAATACATGGTTACTGTGTTATTTATCTATTTCTCTCTTTTTTGTGTTAAATTATTTTCATGTAAGAAATATTTAAAAATCATGTAAATAAGCTCATATATAGATGTTTTTACTATACAATTGTAAATGTACATCATGAGTAACTTAAATGTAGAGCTTTTCTTCCCAGGCCTCTGATGAAAATGAGTTTTGCCCATTCAGACTGTTCCCTGTCAACAAAGACAAATAAATAAAATAAATAAATATCCCTTCTTTTTCCCTTTTTTCAGGTGGTGCTAGACATCCACTGGAGTCATGGCTTATGACTCAAGTGAGAAATCCAAGTGGATCTGCAGAAGAGACATATAACACAGCTCTCTCCCAGACTGGTCTTTGGCCTTCTGAACACCCTTTTCAGGTGCCTGGATGAATCTCTGGGTGCCCTTCAGCATGACCCAGCTACTGTGTGCAATATGTTTATTGCAAGTTGCATTCTGTATAACATGATCATGTGCTGGTCTGGTAGTGAAGTGACCCATGCTGTCACTGAAGCTCCCAGTTCTACTCCCACTTTTTACTAATTATGACCAGCCAGAAGCAGCAGTGGTAGTAAGGAACCCCATGTGGCAGGCTCATTCACGGCATGCAGCTGCATGGGTAATAGCCAGCATCTAGTCCAGAACTGTGGACCATGACATTAAAGTTAGTGTTTCCTTTACTGTAAAAAACACAAAGAGTATAACTGATGCATTTGGTTTATATTATGTGGTATATGGTTTGCTGTCACTGTTCATCTGACATTCATTATCATCTAAAAATATTTTATATATCTTGTATATACATCTTTAAAAAAAAAAAAAAAATATATATATATATATATATATATATATATATATATATATATATATATATATATATATATACGTGTGTGTGTGTGTGTGTGTGTATGCAACCTTCTCCACATCCATAGCCCCATTTTGACTAAACAGAAAGCTGTGTCAATGAAGCTAATTCACAGTAGTTCAAGATTAAATGAATTATACACATCTCCTATTGACAGGCTAGGTGATAGTGCAACTCATTTGCAGAAGTGGCTATGATGAGAACTGTAGCGTGAGTTAGTCTGATGTCATGACCTACTTGATGCAGGTGATCCTACTGTCATTGACCTGACACTACTGCATGATTGTGATCGTGACCTCAAATGTGAGGTTATGGTAGATGTAGATCACTGTTGACATGGCCTGTGTGAAATGTGCTGTGATTGTTCACTTTGGCTACTAATGTTATTGTTTTGAGAAGCAATGGTAGTACCATGTGATCTCTCCCACATATCCTGACAGTATCCTGTCTTCTGCCCCTGACAAGACTGATTCCAGCTTGACTCCTGAATGTCTTAACTAGTATACAAATGGAAGTGACCACTGTTGCTTGGTGTGTCACCACAATATTAATAAATGTAACCTTTATCCCTGCTTTATGCCATTTTGAAGAAGTCATGGAAGTCATTATGCATACCTGGAGGACTCTGACCATTTCCAGCTGACTCTCTGTGGCTGTAATCTGAGCCCTAACAATGTGACAGCACATTTTCTGTTGAGAAGCCAGTGCTTTATGTGTTTCCTGGGGTAGCTGTAAGAAATTTCTGTGCCTGATTCCTCTTTGTAAATGTATTATCATGGACAATGTGGCTTCTGAGTGTCTGCTATCATCCTCTGGGTTTGGAGATACTGGTGTAGAGGTGCAGGGGGGTTCCTCTGGGTTTGAAGGTACTGGTAAAGAGGTGCAGGGGTGGTCATCTGGATTTGGAGATACTGGTATAGAGGTGCAGGGGTATTCCTCTGGGTTTAAAGATACTGGTGTAGAGGTGCAGGGAGTTTCCTCTGGGTTTGGAAATACTGGTGCAAAGGTGCATAGGTGTTCCTCTGAGTTTGGAGTTGCTGGTGTAGAGGTGCAGGGGTGTCCCTGTCAATTTGGAGATACTGGTGCAGAGGTGTTCTTCTGGGTTTGGAGATACTGTTGTAGAGGTGCAGTGGTATTCCTCTCATTTAACTGTGGATAGTATCTCAAGTTGTGCTTGACTTTGAGTTGCACTGTTACTTTCTGCGGATTTATTAACATGATGCATGATGAGAAAAGCTGCCATTAAACTTGAGGACTGGTTACCACTATAACTATGTTATCAACAGGAGCAGCAACTCCCATTCTGCAGCTGACATCATCCAAATTTATTGGAATAGTTGAAGTGTCTGTTCCTGGTGCTACCTCTGTAAAAAATAATAGAAAACATTATTATTAATAATAATAATAATAATAATAATAATAATAATAATAATAATAATAATAATAATGCAACAGCATACAAGTAAAGGTGAGTAGAACACTTGCCACGCCTTCATTTCCATTATTTTCTGATGTACAAGGCTCACCTAATAATAATGAATTGCGACATGTTTAATAACATCATTGCTTGTCAGCATTCAAGTTTCTCTATATAACTGTTATTGATTTTAAACCAATCTTCATGTAGCTGCTGCTGCAGACATTGATAAGATGGAGCAGTGCCCACTCCACCTCTAATTATTCCTGTTGCACCACCTTCTGTGTCGTAGTCATCTCCGTGGATGGACGGAGAGAACATGGTATTCATTATCTGGAGTTAATTGAGTAAGATTTGGAGACCTTCCCTGTAGTGCTACAGGAATTTGCATTCTGCTATGCCTTGCTTCTAGCATGTGCTACCATATCATTTGCTCTTTTCTTGCACTGCGTCAGTGCTCAGGTTCTGCCTCTAACTGCATTTATTTCAACAACTAGTTGACTCCAGGCCTTGTTCCTCTCAGCTTGTCTGGCCCCCTTTTACCAAAAAGAAGTTTCCCATATGTCGTAAGTGCTGCCATGAGGTCACTATTCTCCTCATGGCTGAAGTTATCCTTTCTCTGCTTTGATCACTTATTCTCCAGCAGTACTACATGAAAAAAAAACAGTAAGAAAGTGTGACAGTAATGTTGGGATGTAATCATCTCTTCTTAAAGTGCAAAACGCTGTCCAGCTAGTCCTGCCAAGCACAGTAACTGCCACTTAACGTGAACCAGTACGATTACTCAATATACCCATGCCAAAGTACAGTATATGGTAACCACTGTTCATTCACTTCACTTTCGCCACCAAAAATACAGCCTTGCCCTATCCTCTGCCATTGTCATGTACTGATGATGGTGCCCTTTTTTCCTCACCGTCAGTAGCAAAACACAAGATTTATCACACATGCCTGTTCATGTCCTTAGCCCTGTACAAACACTGTAGGAAATCACTGAATTTACATCCAAGTATGTACAATCAGTAAATTACACTTCTGTAATTATCATTTTCTGTAATCACAAATCAGTTCCACTGCTGCTGTTGTCAGGAAATGCAATTTCAAAATGACAGACATTAACTAGTCAATGCTATCATAACATGCACAACATACATCCCAGTTCATTGCAAATGCGCCTTAAATTAACATTGAAATATTTTAAGTGCTTCTTATAAAATAATAATTTTAAAAATATTCCCTTACTTTAGTATGTCTACAGTATCCTAATACATTTGCCATTTATCTTGGCTATTCACAAATTAATATGGTGATGTTCAACCTATTGGTGAAAATTCAGGGCCATTTAAATGTGTTATGTGCAAATTAGGCTAATTTATATGCATTACTATGAATTGTAATAACACGCAAACTTGTACTGAGGTATATTGGCAAATTTAAGCATTTTGACGACTGTGATTACAGATCCAATGTTACATGAACATATCTCAAAATAACATGGATATGCTGCAGACAGTACCAAAGTCATGAGTTTCCCAAATATATAACTTTTTCTTACAAGAAAGGGAAAAATTTGAAGGAGTTCTTAAATTATAACTTCTCTAAAAGGGGTGATGAGAGAGGGAGTCTTCCATTAGGTACTTATCCGTGTGGTCATTGCAGCCTTTGTGTGAAGGTCAGTAACATTACTAAGATTAATGGTGTTATATTTTCTCCAAAATATCGCTTCAGTTGCAAATCAGTAGGGGTAGTATACATTTTGGGTTGTTCTTGTGTGAATATATGGTACATAGGACAAACTAAAAGGATGGTTCGAATACGCATTTTGGAACATCTAAAAGATATTAAAAATCAGAATGAAGTTAGCCCTGTGGCCAAGCATTTTTTTGAAAAACATGGTGGTTGCCCAAATAGTTTGAGGTTTTGTGTTTTGGGTAAACCATTTTGTTCTGAAAGTGGGAAAATTTATATTCAAAGACTACTTGAATTAGAAACTAGAATGATTTTGAAATATAACACACTGAAGCCTTATGGACTGAATTTGGAGTTAAGCATTTAAATTATTAAGATTAATATAATTAATATTATTATAGGTATTCACTACTTCAATAAAATTTCTTAGATTAGATAGATTTATTTATTTATTTATTATTTATTTGATATTTGATATTATATGATACACTGTGTGCACTTTGGATATATTACTTTAAGGCACCTTAAAAAACTGTATGATCACCTTAAGACTTGATTGATTAATTAGTTAATTAATTTAACTAATATGAGAAGTTTGTGCTAATCAACATTACTCTATGTGTATATATACTGTTGGTAGCACACTGTGTTTATGATCCCTTGAAGGCGAAAGGCCGAGGTACCAGATCGTAATAAAGAAGAAAAACTGGTTAAAGTGTTGGTATGTGTTTGTGAACTACTGTTGCTTTCGTGAGTGTGTTTGGATTTCTGCAGCACTCCACAGCTATCCCAAGCTTTCTGCAGCATGGTGTGAATGGCCATGGACTAGCCAAAATAAAAATGTAGTTAAAAAAACAATGGAGTAAGCCAAATTTCAGGTTTGCAGCAATCTGAAGCTTAATCCTTGCCCCTCCAAGATTGTGTGCTACACCCTAGCAACTCAAACAAACCATAAAGTCATAAAACTGAAAAAGTGCATACATATTATATTTATTCAGCCCCCCCCCAAAAAAAAAAAGTTATGCTGTTCTACATTACACATACTGCTGTTAGAGTACAAAACAAATAATGTTTACCAATAAGCATTATCAGTGCAATTTATTAATCATATATTAACATTTTTATAACACAAGGAAGGGAAATGTAAGTGTTTTCCTTTAATAAAAACAAGTATGTGACAAAGCAGTTTTGGTTACATGAAACTAACTAATACTATTAATAGCTGTTGAAATGACCATGATAACTAGAAGGGTTTGGTTACGTCAATATCACACATTACAGGGAGTGGTTATAACCCTGATTACTACATCCCTAACCATATTAACATTACACCCCACAGGGAGCAGTTCTAACCATGATTAATACATCCCTGACCATACTTGCATCACACCCCACAGGTAGTGGTTCTAGTCTTGATTAATATATCACTGACCATGCTCACATCACACCACACAGGGAGTGGTTCTAACCTTGATTAATGCATCCTTGGCCATACTTACACCACACCCCACAGATAGTGGTTCTAGCCCTGATTAATACATCCCTGACCATACTTTCCTCATTCTGGTTCTGACTCTTTGAAAGATGACAACTCTTGTGAAGGCACGGGCTGTAGTCCAACTTGGTCGATAAAGAGAACTTGTTCATGCTTTACCTTTTACATGATTCATATTGCCAATGGTGGTACAGTGCTTAGCGTTCTCACCTCACAGCAAGAGGGTCTCCAGTTCGATTATCGGCATCTACTGTGTGGAGTCTGCATGTCCTCCCTGCAGTCAAGTGAGTTTTAAAGACACACAGGTAGGTGCATGTGTGCATGTGCATTCTGTGAAGGTTGGGCACCTGGCTGGCAAGTCGACACCATAAAAACTTCACTGCCAATCAATCTGTGGACCAGTGATATGGTGTGGTAACCCCATAAATGTGAAAAGCTGAAAGACATTGCTTTAACTTTTGCATGACTTATACTTGAAGAAGAATGAGAGAGCACAAGAAAAAGCACCTGGATAAAAATCAATATCTGGCAGGAGTTGGGTGACCACCTGTCAAGCCTAGCAGGTATAGTCTGTTCCAGCCAGGAGTGCCATCTCAGCAATGAAGACTTGCAGAAGAGTAGGGTGGACCAGCTGGCAGAGTGGATAGAAGAGGTTGTAGAGAGAAGGCCAGAGTTTTATAGTAAGTAAAATAAAATATTTGGTTTCTTAAATGAGTTATATTAAAAAAAACAAATAACAAGTTTGCATAAATACAGGTATTTGCAAAGACAAATCTTTGTACCTGAAAATATTACTTATACTGCTATTGAATGTATATGAAATCATAAATATGTTTTATAATCATACATGCATCTTTTGAACAAAGAAAAATATCAGTAATGTTAAAGTGTATTAAAATAGTGATGTGATATATATATATATATATGTATATATATATATATATATATATATATATATATATATAAAGTTTGTAAATCATATATTAGGTTACAGGTACTAGTACTGGTAACTGGATTTATAAAGTTATGAAATAAAAATTGCAATTACACATTTTTAGTTCATTACCATTACAAGAAAAGCGTTATAATAGTTATATCAGATGAAGACAATTTTGTGTAGGCCATAGAAATATAACTAGAACAGTTGCTTATCACAGCTATTTCTAATTGCATGCACAATGTGGCTGAAGCCTCACACACCACACCCTTGTTAGACTGTAATTTGGGGGAGGTGAGTGAGTGGGTGCTGCTGTTACAAGTGAATAGCCACCACAAACTTTAATGAGAAAATGCTGTTTTGCTTCACTATTACCTATTAAATCAGGTACATTTGTGCAGACAAGGAATGCAAACATCTATGAATTGCTACATTTTTGTATTTGTAAATTAATTATACCAGAAAACAGTGTTACGTGTATTTTGAAAACAAAATTCCATACACATTCCATACTTATTTTCCTCATGAATGATAGGGAATATTAGCACAGTATTGCACTAATTCATACAGTGATGTATATGCAAAAGAATATAAAAAAGAAAATAAAAACAAATTATAGCTAAGACATGAATAAAGACATATTTAGATTTATATGTATAAAAAATGCAAATACATGTAAATAAGAATTGCCTTCTCTCTTTTAATCATAGCTGAGAAAGAAATTAGCAATAATCATCAGCGGCTACAGTGAAGAACAGAAAGATTGATGGAATCTTCTGGTAAGTATAACATGTGCCCAAGAGAATATTTCTGTCTAACTGGTTTGTACTATATATAAGAAGCATACAGTAATGGATTAAAATCATTATACCAATATAAAAATAAAAGAGAAAGAAGTTCTCTTTTTTAAACTGCTTTCTCTATTGTGTAACCACTTTTCTTTTTGAAAAAAACACTTTTTAGTACTGCACAATCAGCAGGTTTCCTAAAATATTTTAAGTATGACTTCACTCAGCAGTGCTCACCCAAGATATACAAAAAATGTAATGCAAACCATCACAATTTTGTGAAGTAAATTGCAAATTCATAATGCAGAACTTTTGTAGAAAGTGGGCACATTTTTAAAAAATGTTTTGTTTTTCCATATTCATTGCAGATGCCTTTCTCTGACTTTATAGGAATATCCATGTAGTGCTACTATTTGCATATAACCATAACTCATTTGTGAAGCCTCAGACAATGAATACTAGCCTATTTCTTTTCCAATGCAAGTTGAACTATAATAACTGCATGAAATATCCAATTGTTACATTTTCATATCTCTGTAGAGCTTGTCTATTTGGGAGATAGGTACTTTATGCAATCCTTTTTTACAAATCCTTTATAGGTTTTGCTTTCCCCTATATCTTACGTATCGTACTTGCAGTTTTATGTAATATACTTTCCCCCTCATAGAAACAGATGCAGTACACACGCACATATAAAATGTAGCAAATGAAAGAAAGTTATGACATCCTTCCTTTCAGCTTGTATTAAACCAAACATATGTGCTTTAAATTATACATGCACTAGAAAAGTTTCATAGCTCTGTGTGCTTTTATAATCTGTTGCTTAATACATGTAAGCATATAAAGAGAATTAAGCAGAAATGTATACAGAATTAATGTGATAGTGCATTTCTCAGCTTTCTCTGTGCTAGTCATGCACATGATGTTTTAACCCCACCTCAAGTCTGACTTTGTTGTGTTGGCTAACTGAGTTCAGCCATCTTGTATGTGCGTTCAATATTTTGGAAGAAATTGCTGGCTTATAGAATTATACCATTAACAATTATTTTGTGGCCTACACAAATCAAATACTTTGTTTCTAATAATTGTTTGATTGAAGTACAGCTAATTACTAAGGTAATAATTACAGTATATGGAGGTATCCACCAATGCATTTCTGTTTACAGTTTTGCTTATGTTTACTCATCTGTTTGACTTACATTTAGACATATATTTGCACTTGAACATACATATTTTTCTTGCACTTACCTGCATTTATTCAATATTCTATAATACATGTTTTAACTTATTTTATATAAGATTTGCAAAAAAGTAAAAATGTTTACTATAGAAATATGGCCTTCTCGTCATCACCTTGTCTGCTCCCCCAGCCAGCTAGTCAGGCCTATGCTTCTGTTGGTCATAGTACCTGTGGCAGTACTGGGAGCAGGTGATCCCTGTTAAGGATGACAATTATTCACCCAACTCCTGCCATATGTCAATTTTTTCCTGCCTGACCCACATACACAGGACTCTATTTTCTCCAGGTAAAAATACTTAAGAAGATAGAGCAAAAATTGTTCTCTTTGTGAGACCAGCTCAGAGCTTGGGCTCATGCCTACACAGGTGCTGACATCTTTCAAGAGCCAGAACCAGAATGAAGTATGTAAGTGTAGGTCTGTGTTTCACAGGTTTGGAACCAAACACTCTGTGGTGTGCAATGACTTTATCCAAACCAAGATAACAAGTAGAGGCTTTAGACATGGCAGTGCTATTATTGGCAGGTTTTGTTTTACCAAAATAAATTGTCACATAGACTTTTTTGATTTTTTTAAAGCACTACATTAAGATTTAATTTCCATGGTTAATAACATTCAGTCTTGTAATTATTAGTTTTAAAGTTGCTTTTATCTGTTTCAGTTTTTGTGCTTTACTGGTATTTATACTTGGTTGATCAATAAACCTGAATGTCGTGCATTAATAATTTCTTTAAAGCATCCCTTTTGCAATAGTGCATCAGTAGAAATCCCAGTTTTTCTTTCTTTTTTTTATTTCATTTATGTATAATTAAATCTTCCTATGTGTGTCATTATGAACTTATATTACATACTGAGTAATTTGAGGTGATGAGGTGTGTCAGAGGATGCAAGCTGGGGATGGATTATGCTTTATGATTATATAGACTCAGTTATATCTGACTCCTTTTTCCCTTTTCCTAAACATTGGGACATTAGAGAACTACTATGATTGTTCACATGTTCACATGAATAGCAAGGGGGGACTCTGTCACTTGCTGACATGTGCTCACAGCTACCCAATGTCTGGTTACACAGATTTGTTGCTTTACACACTGATGTGGTACTGCAATTCATAAATAAAAAAAATAGCATAAATCGCATACAACCCATGTAAATGTCCCTGAATTTACATGAATAAGTTTACAACACCATATTAATTTGAGATCTCTTAAGATAGGCAGCAAATGGTTTAAGAAACCACAAAAATTTTCAAGTAAGGATTAAATAGCAAAAATGCTGTAAATGATTGGCAAGCAGTTCACACTGATATTAGATTGCTTTGTTTACTTGAAGAATTGTGTTCTTTTTTGATCTAACAATCAGATATGATTTATGTAATACTGATTAAATGGGTGTCATTTATGAATCGAAATTCATGACAGCAGAATTGGGAATTTTAATGAATTAGTCTTAATGGCAATGTGAAAGATATTTTGGAAACTCATTTTGGTGTCATTTTTAATGATCATGCTATACAGGAGAGAAATACGTACTTTGTAGTGATTGTAGTTTGATGTACTGCATTTTCAAAAATGCATTGTTGTGTCAAGATACATGCTGCTTTACTAGGGGGATTTCTGAGTGTCACTCATGAATGAAAATGAAAGTATGATTACAAGAAGGTATTAAGGGAAAGATACAAGTATTTTATCAGTTGCATAAGATGTCAGTGTAATGTCAAATGCTTGAAATACTACTATGAATTTGTTAATGATGCTGTATACATTACTATGGCATAATCTTAACATGCTAGACTAGGAATTGTAGTAGGTGTACATGAATGTGGGTGTTATGTCACCCCACATGTTTTATACCCAGATCCACGCATTAATACAGTGCAAGAAGAGGGCCAATGATATCGATTGATGTGTTGGAGTAAAGGCAAGGCAGACTACAATTGCCCATAGCAGTACTGGGGACCTCTATTTAACACCCAATAAGAAACATATCCTTTCTATTCATTAAGGTGATTATGACACAGGTGACGAAAACACTGGCATAATCTGAGGTGGTGTGGACACAAGCTATTACCCAACAATTCAAAAGATAAATAAAGTCTAACAAATCCAAATTTGAAGTAAGGTTGGCCTCCCAGGCCAAGGATAACCACAAAGCATTATTTAACTATGTCTGCAACCTCAAAGGCAATACACAATTGTATGCAGAGATCATTGTAAATGAAGCCACTTATACTGAGCCAGAAGATATAGCAAACCTCCTGGATGATAAATTCAGCTCCGACATTACCCTTCAATACTCCACTTAACCTTCCTTCAGGAAATATCATCAACTATAACTCCCCCTACTATCACTAGGGAATAGGTCCTTAATGCCCTCTCTAAGATCAAGAACAGTGCATCAATGGGCCCAGACAATAACCCAGAATGCCTTCTAAATAGCATGAAATATGACCTTTCAGGGCCTTTGGAATTACTATTTAACTGTAATCTCCAAACAGGCTTCATGCCTCATGAATGGGGAAAGGCAACAGTCATCCCTCTGTACAAAGGTGGGCCATCTACAGACCCTGGCAACTACAGACCCATAAGCTTCACTAGTCTTATATGTAAAGCCATGTAAAGAATTATCATGGAGATGATTAATAAAGATATAGTAAACCTCCAAAGACTGGAACCACCCCAGTTTGGTTTTGGCAAGGGCAGATCATGCCTACTCGACCTGATAGACTTCTTTGGGAGGGTCACCAAAGCAATGAATGAGGGCAAAATCATTCACAATGAGTACCTTGACCTGGCCAAGGCATTTGACACAATACCCCACTCGGTCATTGTTGACAAACTCAAGAGGTTAGGTACAAACCTGTATGTCACCAGGTGGATAGCCAACTGGCTCACAGACAGGACCCAGGAAGTTAGAAATGTGGACTCCACCTCTATAAAGAGGCCAGTCACAAGTGGAGTCCCTCAGTGATCAGTCCTTGAACTGCTCCTTTTTGAAATTTACCTCTCAGAAGTCAGCACCAGTGTCAGTGATTTCTGGCTGAATAAATGGGGTGATATCACATGGCATTACAACTGTATCTCAAGAAGGTAGTGGAAGTAGGAAGGAAAAGCAAACACAATGTCTTCCATGCAGCCCATGTCAGCGTTCATCTGCACATAGCAGAACCTGTTATTCAAGGCCCTGCAGCACTGTGATATCAGTGTCTGTAGGGTTACCTGCATCAAGTTGATCCCAGCATTGCAGCAAGTTAACATCCAGCTCACATGACAGCCTCTCCTCAAGATCAAGTTCATCTTCACCGACCCTATCTGTAAGAAATGTCATGTATGACACATTTAACATTGAACTATAGTTATTCAGGGTAGACATTAGAGGTTCTTACAATTTGACTTTGGCACAGCGATGCCAGTGTTTAACTTGAGGGCAATGACTTACTAATAAAAAAAACAAAAAAAAAACAAAAAGACAGATTATGAGTGCAGAATGTAACACATTATTTTTTTTTTCATCTGCATGCATTTCATTTCAATAATGGTATGCCTTACTATTAAAGGAAATATCTTAAAGAAAAGCAGTGTGTCATAACATTCAGATTGCACTGATTTACAGTGGTTTATCCATTATTCAGTGTTGCAGCTGACAATTACTGAGAACATAAAACAAGTACTACACACTATTTAGAGAAACACTCCTTAGAAAATAAAAGATTCCACGAGTATCCTGCCATGTAAACTAGCACTGCTACAACATCACCATCACACAACTGATGAAGCCCCTTAGAACACAAGTTATTGTGAATGACAAAATGGAATAATCTGATGTGCACTACCTTAACAGAGAACCACGATAAATTTCAAACAGTTAATAGTTAAAACTGAGTTAACATTGCATTTTTCCATTTAACTAGTAATGCATGTGGCAGATAAAGCTCCATATACTAGAAAGAATTATGGTTGTCTCACCAGTCATAACCTCATATTATGTGTTCTCAACATGGATGCCAATATTCACTTCTCAAGCTTCGCTCTCGAGCTAGATTTCTTGGCATCATTGTCTGAAACACATAATAAGTGGGTTATGGTTGGTTACCTGATCATAAAAATTCTACTCCAGGGCTGCACTACCCTGAGGCAAGTTAAAAAAAAGTATGCAGCTAAACCCATTCAATGGAACAAGTTGGATTAATCAGCAGTTATTTTAAGTGAGTCAAGTATATGAATAGTAACCTATTTTCTTCTGAATTTCCAGCCTCATGCAACAAAATTTCACCTGTACACATTGTTCATTCTCTTTAGAATTATGCTGTGTCTGATTTACACAAGAAATGCACAGCATACACATTGGGCCAGAGGGATTTCTAATATTTGTCTATGATGTTGTAGTCAGTTGAGAAAGGTATGTCCCAGAAGGGAATGAATATAGACTTGACAAATCCATCAATTTATATTAGTGCTAGTATATGTTAAAGTGTCATAGCCCTGGATGGTAGGAAAGCCTGAAAGCAGACCTAGTATGTCCTTGTCAAGCAAAATTCATTGCAGATGAATGTAAGGTTTAGTATTTTGGAGACAATATCCACAGACATTTAACAATGAGATTATAGTGGTTGAAAAGAACCTGAGGTTAATAATCAGTTTAGCCTGAATTATCTGACATAAACACAAGGTGCAGCAGGAACTGCCAAAAAAAGTTTGTAATTTGAGGAGTATAAATAACAGGGGTCAGCGTAGCTATGTTCACTCTTTGTCACATGTTGGTACAACCACATCTAGTATAGTGCATTCATTTTTGAAGACTCTGTAGGGAAAATGGTGTGAGACAGCTGGGTATTGTCCAGGAGAAGTTCAAAAGGTCATGAAAGGGAGGGAGTATACAGGAGGGGTAAGATTGTGAGCAGTGATTGAAATCAGTTGGCTTATACTTCTTGAAGAGAGCAGGCACATGAAGTAATATGTATATATAAACACCTCATGTAGCTGAAGGCTTCTCGCTTTAATATGTACCTGAGAAAATATTTTT
Source organism: Protopterus annectens (assembly GCF_019279795.1). Lineage (NCBI taxonomy): Eukaryota > Metazoa > Chordata > Ceratodontiformes > Protopteridae > Protopterus > Protopterus annectens. The sequence continues at coordinate 641,481,628 of NC_056751.1, read as the reverse complement.
TCACAGACAGAATTTTGGATCCTGGGAGTGGGTGGTAGGACATGAATCTACAGAGGCCTGCAAAAGACATGAACAGGCAGCAGCAACTGCACAATCTTGGGTGGAGAAAAAGCAGCATCTTTATCTAAAATGTACCTCAGGAGGCAAACAAGATAGATAAACTGCTTCCTTTTGTAATCACATCATGTTGTGCTACATCCTATGTCATGTTTATTTTATTTATTTATTTATTTTATTTATTTTACATTTGTTGACCGGGCTAGTCTAACTGGATACATGTCCATTTTCAGTAGAGGCCCGGGGAGAAAAGCTCCAAGTAGCAACAATGAACAAAGATATACAATAAAGTATAATTAAAATGAAATTTGGTACAATATTAACATTAAAAGATAGAGTTATACAGAGTTATTTAGCAAGTCTAGGCTAGAAGCAAATACCATGAGAAAAACAAAAATTAAACAGAAGATAGATAATCTAAAGAAAATATATATATATATTTTTTTGTATTATATGTCATGGTTTTATGTTACATTACATTATGTTGTTATGTAAGTTTTTGTTATGCTATATTTTGTTATACTATGCTATGCTGCTAGCTATATTAAATCATGTTACAATACTTTACATTATTTTATGTTGGGTCTGCTTCTAAATTTTGATGTTTCAAAACTTTGAATTTCTTATGGTCAAGACCATAAAATCGAAGTTTTGAAACTTCTAATCATTTAAATGGAGATTGCCAGACAGCGCGGAACAGTATATTTGCTGTTTTCCTTGCTGTAGTCCGATCTTGGAGTTGGTATATGTAATTAGCAGGAGGTGCAGGGTGGCTTGCCCCCCCTGCAAAAATGTAAAAAAAAAATATTATTTTGTTTTTATTTATTTTTCTATTTACAATTTAAAGTTTCAAAACTTAGATCTTATGGTCTCGACCATAAGAAATTCGAAGTTTTGAAACTTCAAAATTTAGAAGTAGACCAGTTATGTTATATTATGCTCAGCTGAATCAGATTAAGTTCAACAGTATGAATGCTGGCATGGCATTGCCTTTATAAAATAAGAAAAGTTATACACGCTGTTTATTAAAATCTGAAAATACAAATAGGTGGAAAGATATAATAGCAGAAGCATATAAAGCAGTCTGCTTCTTCCATCATGGCCTGTGTCTTAATAGATTTTTACCTCTACATTCAATTAAGAATAAACATATATTTTGTGAAGCTGAAGTTCTGAATGATATTTTATTATTAGTATTAACAAAGTGATATTTTTTCTGATTCTGTCATTTCCTAACCTTTTACGGTGGACACATTTGTAGTAAACTGAAAAAGCACTACTGCAGCTGTCCAAATAAGAAAAAAAAAGCAGCTGTTGAGTCCTGTCTAGTATAAGTTGACTTTCAAATGAACAGCCTTTACTTTCTGTCAAGTGTCAAATGTCTCTCTTTCGTTTCCTGGAATGACTATGTGAGGTTTAGCTTGAACAGCATGAGCTAATCTCAGCTTGAAGCACAAAGAAGGAGGGCTCAGCCCTGTTAACAGCAGTTTTTCGTGTTCTGGCCTGTACTTTTCTCTGTTCTTTCTTCTTTGCTTTAAGGATAGTATTTTTCTCTTCTTTACTTGTGTCTCACTTTTCCTCCATTTTGCTTTGGAATATTATGTGCCATGCTTTCCTCTCCTGCCGTGGTGCTTCACCCCTACAGCCTGCCTGTCTACGCCCAGGCCCCTCAGTGCTACTCCGGAGTAGTGCAGGTAAAAAAAAAAACAAACAAAAAAAAAAACAGGAAAATGCTACAAAACAAGTCATACGACTTGTCTTCCTCTTGCTGAAATGTTTATACTGTTTCTTGTGTCTCCTGTATTTGCTGTCTGCTAAATCTAGTTACTAGATTATTGCTTACCTCAGTAAAAAAATTACACACATTCACGTATTGTTAAATGTGCTGTTTGTGTTACAGCTAGCAGAGTGGATTCGGTTTGCATTCATAATGTGATATTCTGTGAACATACTGTGGATTCATCTTTAAAAGTGATTTTCCGCCTCCAAATTGTAAACTTCTGTTTGTAAGTTATGACTGTTCCAAATGATTATTACCTTGGCTGGAAAGTAACTTTATAGCTGTTATTTAAAGTTCTTGTTGGTGTGGTATTTACCCAGAGAATTTATTTATTTATTTATTTAATTTATTTATTTTACATTTGTTGACTGGGTTAGTCCGACTGAGCTGATAGCCCTTTTTCAGCAGAGACCCAGGGAGCAAAGCTGCACAGAGGATACATTTCAAATCATGTAAACAATAATTCAATAATATCTCAAATAGTATATACAAATTCTAGGCGAAATAAACAATAACTCAGAAACATCTCAGTTAATATTCACAAATTGTATTGCATACAGTGGTGATGAAAAAAATCATGCAGATCTAACAGTAAAGTAATAATACAAATTCAATAGCAATAAGAGAAAAGATGAGTCAGGATACAGAACAGGCAGCTTACAGTTATTACAGTTACTTTTCTAGAACCTCAGTAACAAATGCAGATTATAACTGATAAAAGATATAATTGTTCCCCCTTTCTACATAAACTGGAACTGACAAGTCAGGTAAGTCTTTAAAATGAAAAACAGTATACCTACCTGTGAACTCCTGCATATTAGATCATTCCTGTAAAGATAATTATATCCTGCATTCAGTAATGCATATGTGTTTTCATAAAATGTTTCCATATTTAGAGTGAAATCCTCCAATCTGAAGAGAAACAGAAAAAAAGTCATGCAAATATACTGTCACAATAAAAGTCACCTGGCTAGTTTTCCTTTTGGTGGTAATAAGTAGTGTATGCTCAGTTTCAGCAAACATTTTTCACATTCAGATATTGTTCAGAAGGTGTTCATTGTGGTCCAGGTAACAGAGCGTATTTAGCTTGCAGTTGTAATGTAAAACTAAGATGATCCTCTGGATGTCAATGGGTATTTCCTATGAGAATATACATTAGTTAATAGGCTAAAATTGTAAATTAAGCTTGGCCAGTAACTAAAAATATAACAAAGCAAACAAGAGTTGCCATAAGACATGATTTCTTGGCTGAATGTCTGAGGTGACTTTTTTCAAGAAATTTTTTAATTAAATGTATGTCCAGCTAGAAACAAAAACTTTATAGCAAATATGTGAGAAACAGAACTGATATATAACAAATACCAATATGTAAAGAAAATATTTAAACATGAGAACATTATCATTTTATTACCTATAAGCAGAGAAACAAAACAAATTATAAGAAAATGTGATTATTCAAATGAGGTTTGTGGTAAACAGTGGAAATTAAGAATTAATATTTTAGATAATCTGTTGCATGGCAGTGCTGTTTTTCCTGACAAGAATATTATCAAACATATTTTAGCAAAAACTAAGTCTAAGAATATTATTACATTTCATTGAATTACAGCTGAGATGAAAGGAAAGTAAGTATGTCACTTCTCTGTGAATCCAGAATTTCATTTGGATAATATCTTTAAGTCCTTCAATACCACTCACATGTTCAGTTTCTCAAGACTCATAAAATTAAAACTATGGCTTGGTGTGTCTGCTTAATGATCTTCTGAATTTTAAGCCATTTTTAATCTCTCTCTCTCTCTCTATATATATATATATATATATATAGATATAGATATATATATATTTGTGTGTGTGTCAGAGACTCTACTGTAAGTTGTGACATAATGTAACTTTCCTAAATAGAACTTTGGGAAATTGCAGGGAACATGGCAATACATCAGTTTTTTTTAATGATTTATAATAACAGTATTCAAAACCACTGCAGGCTGGCAGAACTACCTTTGCTGAAAGGATCTTCTGAACAGCCTCAAATATAAAGATTACCAAGTACCTTCATATGTTGAGGGTATTAGTTAAAGTTCCTTATATGGGCCTTAGATTATCATATTCAGATCTGGTCGTGTGTGAGATCACTTTACGATGTATTGAACTGTTAACCATGAAAAACACAGTTATAAGTACCCATACCATTTATGGTTATCACCTTGTCGACACAGGACATTTCTGAATGGGCCAGCTGCATTTTGATAAAAAAAATATGGCAAATATTTAAATATCTTTTTGAGCAAGTATTTTATATTTCTCCTCTGAATTTTGCAGAAAACTATTGTACTGCATATGATAATGCTTTTATATCATAGAAAAATTAATAGAGACATCAATAATTCTATAAGAGTGAATCTTATTTTTTTAATGCAGAAAACAAATCATTAGCACAGGTTGAGGGTGCTAACTAAAGGAAAATGTAACATATCGGTATAAAATGCCCTACTTTGAACAGTAAACAATCTGAGCTGTTAAAAAAGTTAACCTTTCAGAAGCTCCGGTGTGAGATGAGAACCGCTGTTTAATGAGGGAAGATGAACGTTCATAAACTGAACTTCTTGTTTCTTGTTTTCTCATTAAAAAGTTATCTTGAATAACAGTTGGTAAAATGGAAATGTGAGCTGACATGGCCTCAAATGGAAGCAGCATATCTGAAGTATCAGCTCCAATTGTGGTTGTTATTGAG